>NC_057813.1:160467905-160575742 GCF_018294505.1 Triticum aestivum
CAGTGACGTACTTCTTCCTCCTATATATACCTATGTACCCCGAAAACATCTAGGGGCAACACGAAACACAATTTCAACCACCGTAACCTTCTGTATCCGCGAGATCTCATCTTGGAGCCTTCGTTGGCACTCTGCCGGAGGGGGAATCGACCATGGAGGGCTTCCACATCAACATCCTTGCCCCTCCGATGAGTTGTGAGAAGTTTACCACAGACCTACGGGTCCATAGTTATTAGCTAGATGGCTTCTTCTCTCTTTTTGGATCTCAATACAATGTTCTCCCCCTCTCTTGTGGAGATCTATTCGATGTAAACTCTTTTTGCGGTGTGTTTGTCGAGATCCGATGAATTGTGGGTTTATGATCAAGTTTATCTATGAATAATATTTGAATCTTCTCTGAATTCTTTTATGTATGATTGAGTTATCTTTGCAAGTCTCTTCGAATTATCAGTTTGGTTTGGCCTACTAGATTGATCTTTCTTGCCATGGGAGAAATGCTTAGCTTTGGGTTCAATCTTGCGGTGTCCTTACCCAGTGACAGAAAGGGTTGCAAGGCACGTATTGTATTGTTTCCTGATGCGTCTCCAACGTATCTATAATTTTTGATTGCTCCATGCTACTTTATCTACTGTTTTGGACTATATTGGGCTTTATTTTCCACTTTTATATTAGTTTTGGGACTAACCTATTAACCGGAGGCCCATCCTAGAATTGCTGTTTTTTGCCTTTTTCAGTATTTCGAAGAAATAGAATATCAAACGGAGTCCAAATGGAATGAAACATTCAGGATCGTGATTTTCCAACCGAACGTGACCCAGGAGACTTGTACCCTACTCCAAGCAGTGCCCGAGGAGGTCACGAGGGTAGAGGGTGAAGGAAATATGCCCTAGAGGCAATAATAAAGTTATTATTTATTTCCTTATTTCATGATAAATGTTTATTATTCATGCTAGAATTGTATTAACCGGAAACATGATACATGTGTGAATACATAGACAAACATATAGTCACTAGTATGCCTCTACTTGACTAGCTCATTAATCAAAGATGGTTATGTTTCCTAACCATAGACATGTGTTGTCATTTGGTTAATGGGATCACATCATTAGAAGAATGATGTGATTGACATGACCCATTCCGTTAGCCTAGCACTTGATCGTTTAGTATACTGCTATTGCTTTCTTCATGACTTTTACATGTTCCTGTAAATATGAGAATTATGCAACTCCCATTTACCGGAGGAACACTTTGGGTACTACCAAACGTCACAATGTAACTGGGTGGTTATAAAGGAGTACTACAGGTGTCTCCGAAGGTACATGTTGAGTTGGCGTATTTCGAGATTAGGTTTTGTCACTCTGATTGTCGGAGAGGTATCTCTGGGCCCTCTCGGTAATGCACATCATTATAAGCCTTGCAAGCAATGTGACCAAATGAGTTGGTTACGGGATGATGCATTACGGAACGAGTAAAGAGACTTGCCGGTAACGAGATTGAACTAGGTATTGGATACCGACGATCAAATCTCGGGCAAGTAACATACCGATGACAAAGGGAACAACGTATGTTGTTATGCGGTTTGACCGATAAAGATCTTCATAGAATATGTAGGAACCAATATGGGCATCCAGGTTCCGCTATTGGTTATTGACCAAGAATAGTTCTAGGTCATGTCTACATAGTTCTCGAACCCGTAGGGTCCGCACGCTTAACATTACAATGACAGTTTTATTATGAGTTTATAAGTTTTGATGTACCAAAGTTTTTTCGGAGTTCCGGATGTGATCACGGACATGACGAGGAGTCTCGAAATGGTCGAGACATAAAGATTGATATATTGGAAGCCTATGTTTGGACATCGGAAAGGTTCTGGGTGAAATCGGGATTTTACCGGAACACCGGGGGGTTACCGGAACCCTCCCGGGGGTTAATGGGCCTTAGTGGGCCATGAGGGAGAAGAGGAGGGCCGGCCAGGGCAGGCCGCGCGCCCCCTCTCCCCCTAGTCCGAATAGGACAAGGAGGGGGGCGGCGCCCCCCTTTCCTCTTTCCCCTCCCCCTTTCCTTAGTAGGACTCCTCCAGGCGCACCCCAAGGGGTCCGGCTGCACCTCCCCCTCCCTCCTTTATATACGGGGGCAGGGGGCACCCCATAACACACAAGTTGATCTACGGATCGTTCCTTAGCCGCGTGCGGTGCCCCCCTCCACCATATTCCACCTCGGTCATATCATCGTGGAGTTTAGGCGAAGCCCTGCACCGGTAGAGCATCATCATCGTCACCACGCCATCGTGCTGATGGAACTCATCCCCGAAGCTTTGCTGGATCGGAGCCCGGGGATCGTCATCGAGCTGAACGTGTGCTGAACTCGGAGGTGCCGTACGTTCGGTGCTTGGGTCAGTCGGATCGTGAAGACGTACGACTACATCAACCGCATTGTGCTAACGCTTCCGCTAACGGTCTACGAGGGTACGTGGACAACACTCTCCCCTCTCGTTGCTATGCCATCACCATGATCTTGCGTGTACGTAGGAAAAATTTTGAAATTACTACGTTCCCCAACAGTGGCATCCGAGCCTAGGTTTTATGCGTTGATGTTATATGCACGAGTAGAACACAAGTGACTTGTGGGCGATACAAGTCATACTGCTTACCAGCATGTCATACTTTGGTTCGGCGGTATTGTGAGATGAAGCGGCCCAGACCGACATTACGCGTACGCTTACGCGAGACTGGTTTCACCGTTGCGAGCACTCGTGCTTAAAGGTGGCTGGCGGGTGTCTGTCTCTCTCACTTTAGCTGAATCGAGTGTGGCTACGCCCGGTCCTTGCGAAGGTTAAAACAGCACCAACTTGACGAACTATCGTTGTGGTTTTTATGCGTAGGTAAGAACGGTTCTTGCTAAAGCCCGTAGCAGCCACGTAAAATTTGCAACAACAAAGTAGAGGACGTCTAACTTGTTTTTGCAGGGCATGTTGTGATGTGATATGGTCAAGACGTGATGCTATATTTTATTGTATGAGATGATCATGTTTTGTAACCGAAGTTATCGGCAACTGGCAGGAGCCATATGGTTGTCGCTTTATTGTATGAAATGCAAACGCCCTGTAATTGCTTTACTTTATCACTAAGCGGTAGCGATAGTCGTAGAAGCAATAGATGGCGTAACGACAACGATGCTACGATGGAGATCAAGGTGTCGCGCCGGTGACGATGGTGATCACGACGGTGCTTCGAAGATGGAGATCACAAGCATAAGATGATGATGGCCATATCATATCACTTATATTGATTGCATGTGATGTTTATCCTTTATGCATCTTATCTTGCTTTGATTGACGGTAGCATTTTAAGATGATCTCTCACTAATTATCAAGAAGTGTTCTCCCTGAGTATGCACCGTTGCGAAAGTTCTTCGTGTTGAGACACCACGTGATGATCGGGTGTGATAGGCTCTACGTTCAAATACAACGGGTGCAAAACAGTTGCACATGCGGAATACTCGGGTTAAACTTGACGAGCCTAGCATATACAGATATGGCCTCGGAACACGGAGACCGAAAGGTCGAGCGTGAATCATATAGTAGATATGATCAACATATTGATGTTCACCGTTGAAACTACTCCATCTCATGTGATGATCGGACATGGTGTAGTTGATAAGGATCACGTAATCACTTAGAGGATTAGAGGGATGTCTTTCTAAGTGGGAGTTCTTAAGTAATATGATTAATTGAACTTTAATTTATCATGAACTTAGTCCTGGTAGTATTTTGCAAATTATGTTGTAGATCAATAGCTTGCGTTGTTGCTTTCATATGTTTATTTTGATATGTTCCTAGAGAAAATTGTGTTGAAAAATGTTAGTAGCAATGATGAGGATTGGATCCGTGATTTGAGGTTTATCCTCATTGCTGCACAGAAGAATTAAGTCCTTAATGCACCGCTAGGTGACAGACCTATTGCAGGAGCAGATGCAGACGTTATAAACGTTTGGCTAGCTCAATATGATGACTGCTTGATAGTTTTGTGCACCATGATTTATGACTTAGAATCGGGACTTCAAAGACGTTTTGAACGTCATGGACCATATGAGATGTTCCAGGAGTTGAAGTTAATATTTTAAGAAAATACCCGAGTTGAGAGATATGAAGTCTCCAACAAGTTCTATAGCTAAAAGATGGAGGAGAATCGCTCAACTAGTAAGCATGTGCTCAGATTGTCTGGGTACTTCAATCACTTGAATCAAGTGGGATTTAATCTTCCATATAAGATAGTGATTGACAGAATTCTCTAGTCACCATCACTAAGTTACTAGAACTTCGTGATGAACTATAGTATGCAAGGGATGACGAAAACAATTCCCGAGCTCTTCGTGATGTTGAAATCGACGAAGGTAGAAATCAAGAAAGAGCATCAAGTGTTGATGGTTGACAAGATCACTAGTTTCAAGAAAAGGGCAAAGGGAAAGAAGGGGGAACTTCAAGTAGAATGACAAGAAAGTTGTCACTCCCACGAAGAAACCCAAAGCTTAACCAAAGCCTGAAACTGAGTACTTACACTGCAAAGGAAATGATCACTGGAAGCGGAAATGCCCTGAATATTTGGTGGATAAGAAGGATGGCAAAGTGAACAAGGGTATATTTGATATACAGGTTATTGATGTGTACCTTACTAGTGTTTATAGTAACCCCTGAGTATTTGATACTTGTTCGGTTGCTAAGATTAGTAACTCGAAACAGGAGTTACAGAATAAATAGAGACTAGTTGAAGGGGAAGTGACGATGAGTGTTGGAAGTAGTTCCAAGATTGATATGATCATCATCGCACACTCCCTATACTTTCGGGATTAGTGTTAAACCTAAATAAATGTTATTTGGCGTTTGCGTTGAGCATGAATATGATTTGATCATGTTTATTGCAACACGGTTATTCATTTAAAGTCAGAGAATAATTGTTGTTCTGTTTACATGAATAAGACCTTCGATGGTCACACACCCGATGAACATAGTATGTTGGATCTCAATCGTAGTGATACACATATTCATAATATTGATGCCAAAAGATGAAAAGTTAATAATGATAGTGCAACTTGTTTGTGGCACTGCCGTTTGGGTCATATCCATGAAGAAACTCCATAAAGATGGATTTTTGGAATCACTTGGTTATGAATCATTTGATGCTTGCGAACCGTGCCTTTTGGGCAAGATGACTAAAACTCCATTCTCCGGAACAATGGAACAAGCTACTGACTTATTGGAAATAATACATAACGATGTATGCGATCCAATGAGTGTTGATGCTCATGGCAAGTATCATTATTTTCTGACCTTCACAAGATGATTTGAGCAGATATGGGTATATCTACTTGATGAAACATAAGTCTGAAATAGTTGAAAGGTTCAAAGAATTTCAGAGTGAAGTGGAAAAATCATCATAACAAGAAAATAAAGTTTCTGCGATCTGATCGCGGAGACGAATATTTGAGTTACGAGTTTGGTCTTCAATTAAAACAATGTGGAATAGTTTTACAGCTCACGCCACCTGGAACACCACAACGTTATGGTGTGTCCGAACATCGTAACCGCACTTTATTGGATATGGTGCAATCTATGATGTCTCTTACTGATTTACCATTATCGTTTTGGGGTTATACATTAGAGACAGCTGCATTCACGTTAAAAGGGCACCATCTAAATCCGTTGAGACGACATCGTATGAACTATGGTTTAGAAGTAAACCTAAGCTGTCGTTTCTTAAAGCTTGGAGTTGCGATGCTTATATGAAAAAGGTTTTCAACCTGATAAGCTCGAACCCAAATCGGAGAAGTGCGTCTTCATAGAATACCCAAAGGAAACTGTTGGGTACTCCTTCTATCACAAATCCAAAGGCAAAACATTCGTTGCTAAGAATGGATCCTTTCTAGAGAAGGAGTTTCTCTCGAAAGAAGTGAGTGGGAGGAAAGTAGAACTTGATGAGGTAACTGTACCTGCTCCCTCATTTGAAAGTAGTTCATCACAGAAATCTGTTCCTGTGACTACTACACCAATTAGTGAGGAAGTTAATGATGATGATCATGAAACTTCAGATTAAGTTACTACAGAACCTCGTAGGTCTTACAGAGTAAGATCCGCACAAGAGTGGTACGGTAATCCTGTTCTGGAAGTTATGTTACTAGACCATGACGAACCTACGAACTATGAAGAAGCGATGGTGAGCCCAGATTCCGCAAAATGGCTTGATGCCATGAGATCTGAGATAAGATCCATGTATGAAAACAAAGTATGGACTTTGATTGACTTGCCCAATGATCGGCGAGACATTGAGATTAAATGGATCTTCAAGAGGCACGCTGGTAGTGTTACTATCTACAAAGCTAGAATTGTCGCAAAAGGTTTTCGACAAGTTCAAGGTGTTAACTACGATGAGAGTTTTTCACTCGTATCTATGCTTAAGTCTGTCTGAATCATGTTAGAAATTGCCGCATTTTATGAAATCTGGCAAATGGATAAACAAAACTGCATTCCTTAATGGTTTTCTTAAAGAAGAGTTGTATATGATGCAACCAGAAGGTTTTGTCAATTCTAAAGATGCTAACAAAGTGTGCAAGCTCCAGCAATCCATCAATGGACTGGTGCAAGCATCTCGGAGTTGGAATATACGCTTTGATGAGTTGATCAAAGCATATGGTTTTATACAGACTTTTGGAAAGGCCTGTATCTACAAGAAAGTGAGTGGGAGCTCTATAGCATTTCTAATATTATATGTGGATGACATATTGTTAATTGGAAATGATATGGAAATTCTGGATAGCATAAAAGGATACTTGAATAAGAGTTTTTCAAAGCAAGACCTCGGTGAAGCTGCGTACACATTGAGCATCAAGATCTATATAGATAGATCAAGACGCTTGATAAGATTTTTCAATGAGTACATACCTTGATAAATTTTTGAAATAGTTCAAAATGGAATAGTCAAAGAAGGAGTTCTTGCCTGTGTTACAAGGTGTGAAGTTGAGTAAGACTCAAGACCCGACCATTGCAGAAAATAGAAAGAGAATGAAAAGTCATTCCCTATGCCTCAGTCATAGGTTCTATAAAGTATGCTGTGCCGTGAACCAGACCTATTGTATACCTTGCTCTGTGTTTGGAAAAGGAATACAATTTTGATCTAATAAGTAGATCACTGGACATGGGTCAAGAATATCCTTAGTGAGGACTAAGGAGATGTTTCTCGATTATGGAGGTGATAAAAGAGCCCGTCGTTAAAGTTACAACAATGCAAGCTTTTACACCAATCCAGATGACTCTAAGTCTCAATCTGGATACATATTTGAAAGTGGGAGCAATTAGCTCGAGTAGCTCCGTGCAGAGCATTGTGGACATAGAATATTTGCGAAATACATACGGCTCTGAATATGACAGACCCGTTGACTAAGCTTCTCTCACGAGCAAAACATGATCATACCTTAGTACTCTTTTGGGTGGTAATCACATAGCGATGTGAACTAGATTATTGACTCTACTAAACCCCTTGGGTGTTGATCACATGATGATGTGAACTATGGGTATTAATCACATGCAGATGTGAATATTAGTGTTAAATCACATAGCATTGTGAACTAGATTATTGACTCTAGTGCAAGTGGGAGACTGAAGGAAATATGCCCTAGAGGCAATAATAAAGTTATTATTTATTTCCTTATTTCATGATAAATTTTTATTATTCATGCTAGAATTGTATTAACCGGAAACATGATACATGTGTGAATACATAGACAAACATATAGTCACTAGTATGCCTCTACTTGACTAGCTCATTAATCAAAGATGGTTATGTTTCCTAACCATAGACATGTGTTGTCATTTGATTAATGGGATCACATCATTAGAAGAATGATGTGATTGACATGACCCATTCTGTTAGCCTAGCACTTGATCGTTTAGTATACTGCTATTGCTTTCTTCATGACTTATACATGTTCCTGTAACTATGAGAATTATGCAACTCCCGTTTACCGGAGGAACACTTTGGGTACTACCAAAAGTCACAACGTAACTAGGTGATTATAAAGGAGTACTACAGGTGTCTCCGAAGGTACATGTTGAGTCGGCGTATTTTGAGATTAGGTTTTGTCACTCCGATTGTCGGAGAGGTATCTCTCGGCCCTCTCGGTAATGCACATCATTATAAGCCTTGCAAGCAATGTGACCAAATGAGTTGGTTACGGGATGATGCATTACAGAACGAGTAAAGAGACTTGCCGGTAACGAGATTGAACTAGGTATTGATACCGACGATCAAATCTCGGGCAAGTAACATACCAATGACAAAGGGAACAACGTATGTTGTTATGCTGTTTGACCGATAAAGATCTTCGTAGAATATGTAGGAACCAATATGGGCATCCAGGTTCCGCAATTGGTTATTGACCGAGAATAGTTCTAGGTCATGTCTACATAGTTCTCGAACCCGTAGGGTCTGCACACTTAACGTTACGATGACAGTTTTATTATGAGTTTATAAGTTTTGATGTACCGAAGTTTGTTCGGAGTTCCGGATGTGATCACGGACATGACGAGGAGTCTCGAAATGGTCGAGACATAAAGATTGATATATTGGAAGCCTATGTTTGGACATCGGAAAGGTTCCGAGTGAAATCGGGATTTTACCGGAACACCGGGGGGTTACCGGAACCCTCCCGGGGGTTAATGGGCCTTAGTGGGCCATGAGGGAGAAGAGGAGGGCCGGCCAGGGCAGGCCGCGCGCCCCCTCCCCCCCTAGTCCGAATAGGACAAGGAGGGGGGGCGCCCCCCTTTCCTCTTTCCCCTCCCCCCTTTCCTTCTCCACCAAGGCAAGAGGGGGGAGTCCTACTCCCGGTGGGAGTAGGACTCCTCCAGGCGCACCCCAAAGGGGCCGGTCGCACCTCCCCCTTCCTCCTTTATATACGGGGGCAGGGGGGCACCCCATAACACACAAGTTGATCTACGGATCGTTCCTTAGCCGTGTGCGGTGCCCCCCTCCACCATATTCCACCTCGGTCATATCGTCGCGGAGTTTAGGCGAAGCCCTGCGCCGGTAGAGCATCATCATCGTCACCACGCCATCGTGCTGACGGAACTCATCCCCGAAGCTTTGCTGGATCGGAGCCCGAGGATCGTCATCGAGCTGAACGTGTGCTGAACTCGGAGGTGTCGTACGTTCGGTGCTTGGATCGGTCGGATCGTGAAGACGTAGGACTACATCAACCGCGTTGTGCTAACGCTTCCGCTTACGGTCTACGAGGGTACGTGGACAACACTCTCCCCTCTCGTTGCTATGCCATCACCATGATCTTGCGTGTACGTAGGAATTTTTTTGAAATTACTACGTTCCCCAACAGAGGGCGCCCCTCCCCCCCCCCTGGGCGCGCCCCCCTACCTCGTGGGCCCCTTAGAGCTCCACCGACATACTCCTTCCTCCTATATATACCTATGTATCCCCGAACGGTCAGAACAGGAGCCAAAAACCTAATTCCACCGCCGCAACCTTCTGTATCCACAAGATCCCATCTTGGGGCCTGTTCCGGAGCTCCGCCGGAGGGGGCATCCACCATGGAGGGCTTATACATCATCACCATAGCCCCTCCGATGAAGTGTGAGTAGTTTACTTTAGACCTTCGGGTCCATAGCTAGTAGCTAGATGGCTTCTTCTCTCTTTTTGGATCTCAATACAATGTTCTCCCCCTCTCTCGTGGAGATCTATTCGATGTAATCTTCTTTTTGTGGTGTGTTTGTTGAGACCGATGAATTGTAGGTTTATGATCCAGTATTATCTATGGAAAATATTTGATTCTTCTCTGAATTCTTTTATGTATGATTGAGTTATCTTTGCAAGTCTCTTCAAACTATCTTTTTGGTTTGGCCAACTAGATTGGTAGTTCATGCAATGGGAGAAGTGCTTAGCTTTGGGTTCAATCTTGCGGTGTACTTACTCAGTGACATAAAGAGTTGCAAGGCACGTTGACGGTGTCCTGGACTAGGGGGTACTCACCACGTCGTCTCCCGATCAGTTGGATTGGGCCGAGGACCCCCATGGCCGTATACTCATGGGCCAGTCCGGACAGTTGCCGCATACAAGGAAGATTCCACAAGACTTGGCGATCAAGACAAGGACTCCTCCCCCACCGGCGTATTCGGCTAGGACTCTTGTTATCCTAGGCCTCTGGTGCATTATATAAACCGAGGCCAGGCTAGTCGATAGATATACAACAACAATCATACCATAGGCTAGCTTCTAGGGTTTAGGCTCCTTGATCTCGTGGTAGATCCACTCTTGTAAACATCCACAATATCAATATCAATTAAGCAGGACGTAGGGTTTTACCTCCATCAAGAGGGCCCGAACCTGGGTAAAACATCGTGTCCCTTGTCTCCTGTTACCATTGATCCTAAGACGCACTGCTTGGGACCCCCTACCCGAGATCCGCCGGTTTTGACACCGACATTGGTGCTTTCATTGAGAGTTCCGCTGTGTGATCGGCGAAAGGATCAATGGCTCGACTGCAGGTCAACTGCGACGTCGGCTTCTTCGTCACCAGCTCGACTGGTCACCTTGGCTTGACCGAGGACTGCGGCCTGCCTCCGATCGTCATGTTCGGATGAAGGCCTTCATCAACACCAACTCCGATCTCTATCAAGATCATGGAGGAGTCATCCATGGAGCTCGGGGGCTCAACGTCAACATTGCCCTCAGGCGACCGTGCTGTTTTTCTGGACAGCAAACTTGTATCTGCCGCCACCGCCTCCTCGAGTGTCGCTTAAACGATTACTTCGGTGGAATTATGCGGAATTAAGTCTACAACAACCCTGCAAAAATTTCGTCGAGTTCCGATGGAGGAATCTCCGGCAATCTCCGATATACCGGAGCCCTGTTGAATCTGGACGAGAATCCGGACGAGTTTAGGGCGTGGTATCCAGCATCTAGCTCGGATGTCCTTTGGAGGATCCAACCGTTGATTTGCTGCGGAATTCCCATATCTACCACCTGCCAAAAATTCAGCTCGATCCGACCGTCCAAACTCCGGGAAACTTCCGATTAGTGCATCACTTTTTGGATCTGTTTTCTGCGCGAGAACGAATCCGACCCGAATTCATCTTCTTTATGAACGGGATCTCGGACATCCTTTTTGAAGGAAGTTTTCGTATGGGGTGTTGTGTTTTATTCTCAAACACATCCCAGTAGTATTAAAAGTATTCTTGCAATACGAACTTCACCGTCGCGCCGGTGTCAAACCAGCCCGACAACATCACTCCACGGCGGCCGACCTGCGTTAGACACGTCGTCGCTTTGTTGAGCCGAGCTCAATTTCTTCGGATCATCATCTCGGCAAGCCGAACAAGAGTTCCGGCATCGCGAAGGATAAATCATCACCAACATCGCCGCCCCACGGATTACACGGAGCGGGCATACCGGCATCGCCGCACGGTCGCTTCATCAAGCCGGCATCGACCACGTCACGACCTGCATCGGCAGGGCCGCACTATTGCTTCTTCAAGCTGGTGTCCATCACGCCGACCTACTTCGACATCTCGGCTGGACCGGGGGCTTCGCCATCTCTTCATCAACCTACTCCGGACACTTCGGCGTCACTAGCCGACCAGGCAATGGGTGCGCGGATCGAGTCCCAATTTTGGGAATCACCTTCCTTCGGATTGCTACAACAAATAAACCAGGTGCTATTAATCCTAGTATTTCTTTTTGCTTGTTTGGGTTAATTTTTCCCAAGGAATTATTACTCTGGTTAGTCCATCATATGTACACAGGTCTATCAAATGGTGGCCGCATTATCGACGGTCGCATGATGGTTCGGTCAGTTTCCGTACATAGTCCGGCGAACGCCGCATCCGGAACTCGGACCGACCTGTGAATCCAGGCTTTGCCACGCCTTTATTGCATTACGCCGACGACCTGCATCGACATCGACTTCGGCGCCAGGCCATATTTCTTTTATTACTCACTTTGCATAAATTATTTATTATGCAACGATTTTTTATTTTTTACTATTATCTCCGGTTTGCACTATTTTTTGTGCACAGGAAAATGATCCAGCCGGACTATATCCTTTGACGTCACCTCGGCTGGACGGGGGGCTTCGTCAACACTTCATTACCCCATGCCAGGGACTTCGGCATCACTCTGCCGTCCTGCATTGACCATGCTATGTCACCACTTCACAGTGCCGAGCTCTTTGCTCCGCCACCTCGGGACCGGCTTGGGGGATGGAACCTTGTCCCGCATCAAGCTCGGACCGCATCGTCAATACCGAACACATTAACCAGCTAAGTTGCCTTCATGCTCAAAGTTTTAAATTTCTAACTTGTGTTCGGTTCGACCAAGCATTATACTTTTCTGGAAAAAAGTTGCTTGTAAAAATCTTCCTTGTCGAAACTTTGTTCGCACACACTTGACGCGCTACCCGCGCTCATTATACCTGGGGGCTTCTTTAACAGAAGCTTATTAATTCGGGCTTTATGCCCAACACATGTGTCACACTTCCGCATGTACCTTTTATTCACCATTATATGCATCGATATGACTTAAGTTTTGGCCAAGCTGGGTTGCCTGGCTCCTGTGCTTACCCCTACGTTCCCGATTGTTCGGCTAGGTGGTAAAGGGAGCACCTCTGCGATTGTTACTGCCGGGTCAGCCGGATGTGTACCTCAGACTGGGTGAAGCCGAAAGCTAGCGTTCTTAAGGGAATACTCGGTCGGTGAACTAAAAGATGATTTCTTACCTATTTATTTACCTGCCCCCAGATGTTTTTCTGCTCTTTTCGCAGTCCGGACATGCACTTTAGGGCATGCCTCCCAGGGAAAGGAACCCCTAACGGAACTATTCTCCCTGGAAGATGTTTCTTACTAACCATGTAATATAACATAACTAGTTGGGCACTTGTCTGATAAAGCACTAATGACCCCTACGCCTGGTCTCCACGCATGCCCCGGTTTTTATAACCGCGAGGGTATTCGGACACACTCCGGACTATTGGGTCCAGAGGTTGAAGCGAAAAGGTCCGCTACGACAAACGATCTACAATCCGGCTAGAAGGCATTCTACATGTCACCTTACATTATCAACTTTTACCCAAGTCAATTGGGGGCTCTTAAATTTATATGAGCCGTTTTATGATAAGTGTTTTTCTTCTTAGTCGTTGCAAAGTTTTTATTATTATTTATCACTCCTTCGACACAAGTGTGCGGTCACTAGCCGGGGAGCCTAATTTCTCTCTCAAAGAAGCCGTAGGCTGACCCGCTTGAAGTTTTGAGATAGGATGTGTCATGTTAAAGCACGACAGAAGCACCTTTTTTTCTAAAGTCCAATTTTCGGATTGGCACCGAACACTTGATCTAGTTCGGACATTAACCTTTTGAATAAGTTTTTTGGCTTTTCGAGCCCATGGCACTTTTAAACTATTTGTGTGTTTTCAGCACAAGTCTCGCAGTGCAACGCCGGACACCTTTTGAGATTCGGCAAAAACATTCTCGGATATTGCTATATATGCATCAGTTTCGAATTGTGTCTTCGGTCAATAGTTGGGTTGCCCGGCTCCCGCGCTTGCCTCCTACGTTCCGCTTTGTTCGGCTAGGTGTGCAAAGGGAGAACCACTGCGATTGTGCTTCCAGCTCGCATGGTCAAGCACCTCAGTGGAGAAAGCCGAAAACTGACTGTCACAATAGGTGTAAACTGGTCAGCGATCCGATGACTATATTAAACGACGGGCCATTCATAACATGGCCGAAGTGTTTCCGGCTTGACCTCGACTGTCGCCGAACACTACCGGGGGCTATTAACTGGCCTCCCAAACTAAATCCTCGATATTTTGCTCTTACATTGGAGCTGAGGTTTCATGATCATGCTTAGCATGACAACCCAAAGAAAGGAACCGATAGCGGGACTATTTTCTTTGGAAGACATTTCTTCTGTTAAACAGTAATATAACATGTCTCTCCGCGTACCTTTGTTTATAAAACCGTATGGCCAGATTGCCTTGTTTGTTGTAAATCTTTGCCCTCATAAAGGCTTTATAAAGTAGGACAAACACTCCTCGGCTATTGGCCGAGGAGGTGGAAGCCGATGGTCGGTCAACAAAGTTTTGTACAATGCGGATCCGAGCATTAATGACGTAAAGTACTTGGATACATAGAGTCATTACACATAATTTGTGATTTTACTATGGATATCGATCCTTAATTCGGCCTCCCGTGCCCGCATTAAGGCTCGGGGGCTACTGGGCTTCGGGCTTATTATTTACAAATATTAAAGGGGCACATCAATCCCCTGATCTGGTGTTGCCACCCGACCAGTGTCTCGGGGGCTACTGCATTGCCTGTTCTATGCAGAAAATTTTAAGTGCAATACAGTTTCCGAGGAGATTTTGATCCTCAGGTTGGTCGGCCGCACCCAACCTGAGTCTCGAGGACTGAGCACGCCGCTTTTTGTGTCCCGAAGTATTCTGCCGAGCTAGGACTTGATCCTCAGACCGATTTTGCAAATCAACCTGAGTCTCAGCGGCTACGGGGATCAGCGGTCTTATGTCATCCTTCATGTGCATCTCGGGTTTTAGACCGATACCCACCTTGAGGGCTACTGGCTATATATCTCGTCAGAGAATAAATTGCATCAATAAAAAACATTGACCAAAAATCAGCCCATGACCGAGGTGCTTAACCACCTCGGAAGCAGTCCAGCATAAAGCTCAGGCGCTAGTGGCTGGCTCCATAGAGGGCATTTCCGGCATTAAGCTCGGCTAAACTCCTTCAAACTTCTTTGAACCAAGGTGATCTACGACACCTCGGATACAGTCCGGCGTTGGAGCTCGGATACATAGTTCGGCGTTAGAGCTGGGAAGCAGTCCGGCATTGGTGCTCGGCTGCAAAAGATACCTCGAATGCAGTCCGGCGTTGGAGCTCGGACGCAAGAGGACGTTGCCGCCCGGGAACAACTTCAAACCCGAGGTGTGGCATAAAAATAACAAGGCATTGATAAAGGCCGGAAACTTAAAGGGGCTCCTCGGATACCCGACGTATAAACTCGTCGAATGCATTTCGGCGATCCTCAAGATCGAAGATGAGAAGATTTGTTGAACCAGTTTTCAAGACCGACGACCGAAGATGAAGAACAGTTCGGAAGAATCGAGGAGCGTCCCCAACTTGAAGACCGGTTCAGGGGGCTACTGACGGTGTCCTGGACTAGGGGGTACTCACCACGTCGTCTCCCGATCAGTTGGATTGGGCCGAGGATCCCCATGGCCGTATACTCATGGGCCAGTCCGGACAGTTGCCGCATACAAGGAAGATTCCACAAGACTTGGCGATCAAGACAAGGACTCCTCCCCCACCGGCGTATTCGGCTAGGACTCTTGTTATCCTAGGCCTCTGGTGCATTATATAAACCGAGGCCAGGCTAGTCGATAGATATACAACAACAATCATACCATAGGCTAGCTTCTAGGGTTTAGCCTCCTTGATCTCGTGGTAGATCCACTCTTGTAACATCCACAATATCAATATCAATCAAGCAGGACGTAGGGTTTTACCTCCATCAAGAGGGCCCGAACCTGGGTGAAACATCGTGTCCCTTGCCTCCTGTTACCATTGATCCTAAGACGCACTGCTTGGGACCCCCTACCCGAGATCCGCCGGTTTTGACACCGACACACATATTATATTGTTGCCATCGAGGATAACAAGATGGGTTTTTTATCATATTGCATGAATTTATCCCTCTACATCATGTCATCTTGCTTACGGCGTTACTCTGTTTTTACTTAATACTCTAGATGCATGCTGGATAGCGGTCGATGAGTGGAGTAATAGTAGTAGATGCAGAATCGTTTCGATCTACTTGTTTTGGACGTGATGCCTATATACATGATCATTGCCTAGATATGCTCATAACTATGCTCAATTCTGTCAATTGCTCAACAGTAATTTGTTCACCCACCATAGAATACTTATGCTCATGAGAGAAGCCACTAGTGAAACCTATGGCCCCCGGGTCTATTCTCATCATATCAAGCTATATCCCTTTATTTACTTGTTTTGCTTTTACTTTGCCTTTACTTTTTACTTTGCATCTATCTATCAAAAAATACCAAAAATATTATATCTATCAGATCTCACTCTCGTAAGTGACCGTGAAGGGATTGACAACCCCTAAGTGTTGGTTGTGAGTTGCTATCGTTTTGTGTAGGTACGAGGGACTTGTGCATGGTATCCTACTGGATTGATACCTTGGTTCTCAAAAACTGAGGGAAATACTTACGCTACTTTACTGCATCATCCTCTCCTCTTCGGGGAAATCCAACGCAGTGCTCAAGAGGTAGCAAGAAGAATTTCTGGCGCCGTTGCCGGGGAGGCTCACACAAGCAAGTCAACCATACCAAGTACCCATCACAATCCTTATCTCTCGCATTACATTATTTGCCATTTGCCTCTCGTTTTCCTCTCCCCCACTTCACCCTTGCCGTTTTATTTGCCCTCTCTTTCCCAATCTCCTTCTCTCTTTCCTGTTTGCCTTTCTGTTTGCTCGTGTGCTAGCTCGTTTGCTTGCTTGTCGTCATGTCTAATTCCTTATCCGCTCCTATGTCTCCCGAGTTTGAAGTTCTTCACTTCAAGCAAAGGCAAGGAGAAAATTTAAAAGACGCTTGGTATAGGATGATGGAATCTTATCGTAAGTGCACCCTAGAGGTGAACTTTAGAATTCTTCTTCGCAATTTTTATGTTGGGTTAAATATGATACATAGACAACTCTTGGATTGCATTACCAAGGGAAATTTCATTGAGATTGATCCCAGTATTGTGCATGAAATTATAGAGGGAATAGTGGGAACACTACCCCAAAAGGGAGGATTGCATCCTACCCAGGAAGAAACCCAAGTGTTTGAGAAAATTTGCGAAGTAACAAAAATTTTACAAAAATCTCTTGAGCCTCTTAAAAGTGTTAGCGGGAATCTTCACCGCATAAATATGTTGATTACTCTTTGTAATAAGCGGTTGGATTCTTTGGATCTAAAAATTTCCGAATATGAAGGGAAGCGGAAAGAACCTCCCGGATTCGAGCATGACTCCGCTAAAAAAATGAAAACCAAAGATGGCAATACCTAGATCTATCCTTGCTTTTATGCCTAGCTAAGGCCGTTAAACGATAGCGCTTGTTGGGAGGCAACCCAATTTTATTTTGTGTTTTTTTGTTTTTGCTTCTGTTTAGGAATAAATAATCCATCTACCTTCTGTTTGGATGTGGTTTTATGTTTTAATTAGTATTTGTGCCAAGTAGAACCTATAGGATAACTTACGATGATAGTTGATTTGATTCTGCTGAAAAACAGAAACTTTGCGCGAGCAAATTTAGTTATGATAAATCACAGGAACGTGATTTTGCGTTGATTATTTTTGATGCTGCTTAATAACCAAATTTTCCAGAACTTCCTATTTTGGTAGAATATTTAGAGTTCCAGAAGTTTGCGTTAGTTACAGATTGCTACAGACTGTTCTGTTTTTGACAGATTCTGTTTTTCGTGTGTTGTTTGCTTATTTTGATGAATCTATGGCTAGTAAATTAGTTTATAAACCATAGAGAAGTTGGAATACAGTAGGTTTAAAACCAATATAAATAAAGAATGAGTTCATCACAGTACCTTGAAGTAGTCTTTTGTTTTCTTTCTCTAACGGAGCTCACGAGATTTCTATTGAGTTTTGTGTTGTGAAGTTTTCAAGTTTTGGGTGAATTCTTTTGATGGATTATGGAACAAGGAGTGGCAAGAGCCTAAGCTTGGGGATGCCCATGGCACCCCCAAGATAATCCAAGGACACCAAAAAGTCAAAGCTTGGGGATGCCCCGGAAGGCATCCCCTCTTTCGCCCACTTCCATCGGTAATTTACTTGGAGCTATATTTTTATTCAACAACATGATATGTGTTTTGCTTGGAGCGTCTTGTATTATTTGTGTCTTTGCTTTTAAGTCTACCACAATCATCCTCGCTGTACACATCTTTTGAGAAAGCCATACATGAATTGGAATTTGTTAGAATACTCTATGTGATTCACTTATATCTTTTGAGCTTGATAGTTTTGCTCATAGTGCTTCACTTATATCTTTTGAGCGTGATAATTTTTGATCTAGTACTTCACTTAGATCTTTTAGAGCACGGTGGTGGATTTGTTTTAAAGAAACTATTTGATCTCTCATGCTTCACTTAGATTATTTTGAGAGTCTTTAATAGCATGGTAATTTTCTTAATGTTAATATACTTGGTGTTCAAGATATGTGAAACTTTCTTTTGAGTGAATTGAATACTAAGATAAGTTTGATGCTTGATAATTGTTTTGAGATATGGAGGTGATAATATCAAAGTCGTGCTAGTTGGGTGATTATGAATTTGAGAAATACTTGTGTTGAAGTTTGCAAGTCCCATAGCATGCACGTATGGTTAAAGTTGTGTAACAAATTTGAAATGTGAAGTGTACCTGGCTTGTGCATCCTTATGAGTGGCGGTCGGGGACGAGCGATGGTCTTTTCCTACCAATCTATCCCCCTAGGAGCATGCGCGTAGTACTTGAATTTTTGATGACTTCTAAACTTTTGCAATAAGTATATGAGTTCTTTTGACTAATGTTGAGTCCATGGATTATACGCACTCTCACCTTTCCACCTTTGCTAGCCTCTTCGGTACCGTGCATTGCCCTTTCTCATCTTGAGAGTTGGCGCAAACTTCGCCGGTGCATCCAAACCCCATGATACGATACGCTCTATCACACATAAACCTCCTTATATCTTCCTCAAAAGAGCCACCATACCTACCTATCATGGCATTCCATAGCCATTCAGAGATATATTGCCATGCAACTTCCACCATCATCATCATGACATACATTACTTTTGTCATATTGCCATTGCATGATCTTGTAGTTGACATCGTATTTGTGGCAAAGCCACCATGCATTATTTTCCATACATGTCACTCTTGATTCATTGCACCATCCCGGTACACCGCCGGAGGCATTCATATAGAGTCATATCTTGTTCTAAGTTTCGAGTTGTAATCCTTGTGTTGTAATCAATAGAAGTGTGATGATCATCATTATTAGAGCATTGCCCAAATAAAAAAAGAGAAAGGCCAAAAAGAAAAAAAGAAAGGCCCAAAAAAAAGAAAATAAAAAGAGCAATGCTACTATCTCTTTTTCCACACTTGTGCTTCAAAGTAGCACCTTGTTCTTCATGTAGTGAGTCTCATATATTGTGCTTCAAAGTAGCACCTTGTTCTTCATGTAGTGAGTCTCATAAGTTGTCCTTTTTATACTAGTGGGAATTTTTCATTATAGAACTTGGCTTGTATATTCCTCCGATGGGCTTACTCAAATGCCCTAGGTCTTCGTGAGCAAGCAAGTTGGATGCACACCCACTAGTTTTCTTTTGTTGAGCATTCATAGCTCTAGTGCATCCATTGCATGGCAATCCCTACTCCTCATGTTGACATCAATTGATGGGCATCTCCATAGTCCATTTATTAGCCTCGTCAATGTGAGATTTTCTCCTTTTTGTCTTCTCCACACAATCCCCATCATCATATTCTATTCCACCCATAGTGTTATATCCATGGCTCACGCTCATGTATTGCGTGAAGGTTGAAAAAGTTTAAGATTATTTAAGTATGAAACAATTGCTTGGCTTGTCATCGGGGGTATAGAAGTTGGGAACATCTTTGTGTGATGAAAATGAAGCATAGCCTAACTATATGATTTTGTAGGGATGAACTTTCTTTTGCCATGATATTTTGAGAAGACATGATTGCTTTGATTAGTATGCTTGAAGAATTATTATTTTTGTGTCAATATGAAATTTTGTCTTGAATCTTTCGGATCTGAATATTCATATCACAATTAAAAAGATTTACATTGAAATTATGCCAAAGTATCACTCCGCATCAAAAATTCTTTTTTATCATTTACCTACTCGAGGACGAGCAGGAATTAAGCTTGGGGATGCCTAATACGTCTCCAACGTATCTATAATTTTTGATTGCTCCATGCTACTTTATCTACTGTTTTGGACTATATTGGGCTTTATTTTCCACTTTTATATTACTTTTGGGACTAACCTATTAACCGGAGGCCCAGCCCAGAATTGTTGTTTTTTGCCTTTTTCAGTATTTCGAAGAAACAGAATATCAAACGGAGTCCAAACGGAATGAAACCTTCGGGATCGTGATTTTCCAACCGAACGTGACCCATGAGACTTGGACCCTACTCCAAGCAGTGCCTGAGGAGGTCACGAGGGTGGAGGGCGCGCCCCCCTAGGCGCGCCCCCCGACCTCGTGGGCCCCTCAGAGCTCCACCGACGTACTCCTTCCTCCTATATATACCTACGTATCCCCGAACGATCAGAACAGGAGCCAAAAACCTAATTTCACCGCCACAACCTTCTGTATCCACGAGATCCCATCTTGGGGCCTGTTCTGGAGCTCCACCGGAGGGGGCATCCACCATTGAGGGCTTCTACATCATCACCATAGCCCCTCCGATGAAGTGTGAGTAGTTTACTTCAGACCTTTGGGTCCATAGCTAGTAGCTAGATGGCTTCTTCTCTCTTTTTGGATCTCAATACAATGTTCTCCCCCTCTCTCGTAGAGATCTATTCGATGTAATCTTCTTTTTGTGGTGTGTTTGTTGAGACCGATGAATTGTGGGTTTATGATCCAGTATTATCTATGGAAAATATTTGATTCTTCTCTGAATTCTTTTATGTATGATTGAGTTATCTTTGCTAGTCTCTTCGAATTATCTTTTTGGTTTGCCCAACTAGATTGGTAGTTCTTGCAATGGGAGAAGTGCTTAGCTTCGGGTTCAATCTTGCGGTGTCCTTACTAAGTGACAAAAAGAGTTGCAAGGCACGTATTGTATTATTGCCATCGAGGATAACAAGATGTTTTTTTATCATATTGCATGAATTTATCCCTCTACATCATGTCATCTTGCTTACGGCGTTACTCTGTTTTTACTTAATACTCTAGATGCATGCTGGATAGCGGTCGATGAGTGGAGCAATAGTAGTAGATGCAGAATCGTTTCGATCTACTTGTTTTGGACGTGATGCCTATATACATGATCATTGCCTAGATATGCTCATAACTATGCTCAATTCTGTCAATTGCTCAACAGTAATTTTCTCACCCACCGTAGAATACTTATGCTCATGAGAGAAGCCACTAGTGAAACCTATGGCCCCCGGGTCTATTCTCATCATATCAATCTATATCACTTTATTTACTTGTTTTGTTTTTACTTTGCCTTTACTTTTTACTTTGCATCTATCTATCAAAAATACCAAAAATATTATCTCTATCAGATCTCACTCTCGTAAGTGACCGTGAAGGGATTGACAACCCCTAAGTGTTGGTCGCGAGTTGCTATCGTTTTGTGTAGGTACGAGGGACTTGTGCGTGGTCTCCTACTGGATTGATACCTTGGTTCTCAAAAACTGAGGGAAATACTTACGCTACTTTACTGCATCATCCTCTCCTCTTCGGGGAAATCCAACGCAGTGCTCAAGAGGTAGCATTGCCATCAGGATAACAAGATGGGGTTTATATCATATTGCATGAGTTTATCCCTCTACATCATGTCATCTTGCTTAATGCGTTACTCTGTTCTTATGAACTTAATACTCTAGATGCAGGCAAGAGTCGGTCAATGTGTGGAGTAAGAGTAGTAGGTGCAGGTAGGAGTCGGTCTACTTGTTATGGACGTGATGCCTATATACATGATCATGCCAAGATAATCTCATAACTATGCGTTTTTCTATCAATTGCTCGACAGTAATTTGTTCCCCATCGTAATACTTATGCTATCTTGAGAGAAGCCACTAGTGAAACCTATGGCCCCCGGGTCTATCTCTTATCATATTTGCTTTCAATCTACTTTTATTTGCATCTTTACTTTTTGCATCTATATTATAAAATACCAAAAATATATTTATCTTATCATACTATCTTTATTAGATCTCACTTTCGCAAGTGGCCGTCAAGGGATTGACAACCCCTTTAGTGCGTTGATTGCGAGTTCTCAGTTTGTTTGTGTAGGTGTGTGGGACTTTTGAGGAGCCTCCTACTGGATTGATACCTTGGTTCTCAAAAACTGAGAGAAATGCTTACGCTACTATTGCTGCATCACCCTCTCCTCTTTGAGGAAAACCAACGCAAGATCAAGACGTAGCAAGAAGGATTTCTGGCGCCGTTGCCGGGGAGGTCTTCGCTCAAGTCAAGACATACCAAGTACCCATCACAAACTCATCTCCCTCGCATTTACATTATTTGCCATTTGCCTCTCGTTTTCCTCTCCCCACTTCACCCTTGCCGTTTTATTCGCCCTCTCTTTCCCAATCTCCTCTCTCTTTTCGCTTGCCTTTTTCCGTTTGCCTTGGCTAGTCCTCCTATCCTTATTCTTACTCCCGAACAAGAGATTCTCAATTTTAAGCAAAGGGAGAGAGAAAATTTAAAAGATGCTTGGCATAGAATTTGCAATGCCCAATATAAAGCTACTAGGAAGCTTGCTACTTCCGTTCTTCTCTGCATTTTTTATGTAGGCATTACTCCTTGGAATAGATGTGTTCTTGATATTGCTACCGGTGGTGATTTCATGAGTAGCCATACGTTTGGTGCTTATAATGCTATGTTAGATTTATTTGGCCCACCACCTCTTTTGTTCAATGGAACTGTTTTAACTTTGGAACATGTTATGCAACGGCTTGAGATTATTGAAAATAAAATTGCCACTATTGAGTTGATTGAAAATTTGGATAAAAAGATTCATTATCACATTACCCAATTTGGATCTAGGGTTGGAGTTACTTTGAAAAATCTTAAAGAAAAAGAACCTATAGTCAATGAAAAAATTGATCTAGACTCTGCTAGAATCGGTAAACTTGAGGATATCATTACAAACTTAGGTTCTGCGTTTTCCCCCATGAAAAACACTCCAAAACCCCCTACTAAAACTGTCAAGTTTATTTATGTTCCTAAAAATAAGGGTGAATCTTCTAGTAAGGGAGACGCGGATCTCAAATCCATAAGTGTTAATCCCAATTGTATCTCTATCGTTAAGGAACCTTTTGCTACCAATGAATTTCTTGAACTTTTGCCTAAAGGTTTAGCTATTACTAAAAAGGGAGAAATCCCTAGAGATCACAAGCTCTCTATTGATGAATTTAGTGCCAAAGATGGCACTCGTTAGATCTATCTTTGTTTTTATGCCTAGCTAGGGGCGTTAAACGATAGCGCTAGTTGGGAGGCAACCCAATTTTCTTTATATTTTTTGTTTTTGCTCCTGTTTAGTAATAAATCTTGCATCTACCTTCTGTTTATATGTGTTTTTATCTTTTAATTAGTGTTTGTGCCAAGTAGAACCTATAGGATAACCTATGATGATAGTTGATTTGATTCTGCTAAAAAATAGAAACTTTGCACGCACCAATATAATTTTGTTAAATCACAAAAACGTGATTTTGCGTTGATTCTTTTTGCTGCTGATCAATAAACAAATTGTCCAGGACTTCCTATTTTGGTAGGATTTTTAAAGTTCCAGAAGTTTGCGTTAGTTACAGATTGCTACAGACTGTTCTGTTTTTGACAGATTCTGTTTTTCGTGTGTTGTTTGCTTATTTCAATGCATCTATGGCTAGTAAAATAGTTTATAAACCATAAGGAAGTTGGAATACAGTAGGTTTAGCACCAAAATAAATAAATAATGAGTTCATTACAGTACATTATGTGGTGGTTTTGTTTTCTTTCACTAACGGAGCATATAAGATTTCCTGTTGAGTTTTGTGTTGTGAAGTTTTCAAGTTTTGGGTAAAGCTTTTATGGACTATGGAATAAAGGGTGGCAAGAGCCAAAGCTTGGGGATGCCCAAGGCACCCCAATATATTCAAGAATAGCCAAAAGCCTAAGCTTGGGGATGCCCCGGGAAGGCATCCCCTCTTTCGTCTTCATTCATCGGTAAGTTTACTTGGAGCTATATTTTTATTCGCCACATGATATGTGTTTTGCTTGGAGCGTCGTGTATTATATTAGTATTTGCTTTCTAGTTTACCACAATCATCCTTGCTGTACACACCTTTTGGGAGAAGCCTATTTGATTATAATTTGCTAGAATAATCTATGTGCTTCACTTATATCTTTTGAGCTTGATAGTTTTTGCTCTAGTGCTTCACTTGTATCTTTTTTTAGCACGGTGGTGTCTTAATTTTGAAGAAATTACTAGTCTCTCATGCTTAACTTAAATATTTTTAGAGTATTTTAGAACAGCATGGTATTTGCTATGGTTTTAAAGTTGGTCCTAGAATGATGAGCATCCAAGTTGGGTATAATAAAAACTATCATAGAAAGTGAATTGGATGCTATGATCAATTTGATGCTTGATAATTGTTTTGAGATATGGAGGTAGTGATATTAAAATTATGCTAGTTGGGTAATTATGAATTTAAAGAATGCTTGTGTTGAAGTTTGTGATTCCCGTAGCATGCACGTATGGTGAACCGCTTTGTGATGAAGTTGGAGCACAATTTTATTTATTGATTGTCTTCCTTATGAGTGATGGTCGGGGAGGAGCGATGGTCTTTTCCTACCAATCTATTCCCCTAGGAGCATGTGCATAGTGCTTTGGTTTTTGATGACTTCTAAATTTTTGCAATAAGTGCATGAGTTCTTTTGACTAATGTTGAGTCCATGGATTATATGCACCCTTTCACCCTTCCATCATTGCTAGCCTCTCTTGTACCGCGCAACTTTCGCCGGTACCATACACCCACCATATACCTTCCTCAAAACAACCACCATACCTACCTATTATGGCATTTCCATAGCCATTCCGAGATATATTGCCATGCAACTTTCCACCGTTCCGTTCATATGACACGCATTACTTTGGTCATATTGCTCTTTGCATGATCATGTAGTTGACATTGTATTTGTGGCAAGGCCACCTTCATAATTTTCATACATGTCGCTCTTGATTCATTGCATATCCCGGTACACCGCCGGAGGCATTCATATAGAGCCATATCTTGTTCTAGCTTTGAGTTGTAAATCCACAAAAGTGTGATGATCTTCATTATTAGAGCATTGTCCTAGTGAGAAAAGGATGATGAAGACTATGATTCCCCCACAAGTCGGGATGAGACTTCGAACTTTACAAAAAAAGGCCAAAAAGAAAAAAAAGGAAGGCTAAAAGAAAAAATAAGAAAAAAAGAGAAAAAGAGAGAAGGGACAATGCTACTATCTCTTTTTCCACACTTGTGCTTCAAAATAGCACCATGATCTTCTAATAGAGAGTCTCATATGTTGTCACTTTCATATACTAGTGGGAATTTTTCATTATAGAACTTGGCTTGTATATTCCAATGATGGGCTTCTTCAAAAGTGCCCTAGGTCTTTATGAGCAAGCAAGTTGGATGCACACCCACTTAGTTTCTTTTGTTGAGCTTTCATATATTTATAGCTCTAGTGCATCTGTTGCATGGCAATCCCTACCCACTCACATTGATATCTATCAATGGGCATCTCCATAGCCCGTTGATACGCCTAGTTGATGTGAGACTATCTTCTCCTTTTTGTCTTCTCCACAACCACAATTTTATTCCACATATAGTGCTATGTCCATGGCTCACGCTCATGTATTGCGTGAAAGTTGAAAATTTTGAGATTATTAAAGTATGAAACAATTGCTTGGCTTGTCATCGGGGTTGTGCATGATTAAATACTTTGTGTGATGAAGATAGAGCAACAGCCAGACTATATGATTTTGTAGGGATAACTTTCTTTGGCCATGTTATTTTGAGAAGACATGATTACTTTGATTAGTATGCTTGAAGTATTACTATTTCTTATGTCAATATGAACTTTTATTTTGTATCATTTGGATCTGAACATTCATGCCACAATAAAGAAAATTACATTGAGAACTATGCTAGGTAGCATTCCACATCAAAAATTCTCTTTTTATCATTTACCTACTCGAGGACGAGCAGGAATTAAGCTTGGGGATGCTTGATATGTCTCCAACGTATCTATAATTTTTTATTGTTCCATGCTATTATATTACCCCTTTTGGATGTTTATGGGCTTTATTTTACACATTTATATCATTTTTGGGACTAACCTACTAACCGGAGGCCCAGCCCATAGTGCTGTTTTTTTTCCTATTTCGGTATTTCGAAGAAAAGGAATATCAAACGGAGTCCAAACGGAATGAAACCTTTGGGAGCGTGATTTTTGGAACGAATGTGATCCAGAGGACTTGGAGTGCAAGTCAAGAAGCAGCCGAGGCTCCCACGAGATAGGAGCCCCCCCCCCCTATAGGGCACGCACCCTGTCTCGTGGGCCCCTCGGGCGGCCACCGATGTACTTCTTCCTCCTATATATACCTACGTACCCCGAAAACATCCAGGGGCAACACGAAACACAATTTTCACCACCGTAACCTTCTATATCCGCGAGATCTCATCTTGGAGCCTTCGCCGGCACTCTATCAGAGGGGGAATCGACCATGGAGGGCTTCTACATCAACATCCTTGCCCCTCCAATGAGTTGTTGTCAGGACCGGTTTTTCCAGGATATTAATTTCCCAGAAAATAGCCCTTGTGCTCACCAGCCCCAGGATTACTATTAGCTGATGAGACACCAACTTGATACAGAAACTCCAAGCAAAATTCAAAATGTGTAGTACAAGACCATTTTGGCCTATGAGTACAACAAATGGTTTCTAGTGGTTGATGGCGGAAGCGGTTTGCGATTCATCAGCGCCTATGGGATTCCATTTCCCACAGGAACAGCTGACCTGGATAACTCATATCTTCGCGAGGCTGCTATCATCATTGCGTAGGTTCCGTGGCTGTCATTGCAACGCTCCTCTCCATGCAAGAAATCTAGACAAGACAATAGACAAGGACAAGCCAGTGAGTACTTTGAATGTACTCGCAAACATTATGAACACAGGTATAACATAATGAATGATAATCATGCTCTAAAATATTTCATGATCACAACGTCAGTCACGAAATAAAAATCCATGATGCACGCAAGCAGGTTATTCATATACAACATGAATATGCAATAAGGGAGTAGAAATAGAATGCACCGATCGGGTGTCTGAAGCGACGCTTCGAAAGGATAATAATATAAAGCATGCCTCAGTCGGGCGTCTGAGCGACACCACATAAAGGGCTTATAAATACTTTAAATAACAAGCATGCCACAGTCAGGTGTCTATGCGACACCACATAAAGGGCTTATAAATAATTTAAATAACAAGCATGCCACAGTCGGGCGTCTGTGCGATGCCACATAAAGGGCTTATAAATAATTTAAATAACAAGCATGCCACAGTCGGGCGTCTGAGCGACACCACATACAGGGCTTATAAGTAATTTAAATAACAAGCATGCCACAGTCGGGCGTCTGAGCGACACCACATAAAGGGCTTATAAGAGAATAATCACAGTGAATATCCAGGAGGTAGAACCGTCCCAGGGATAATCAATAATTCAAATAATGTAAATGGTTAGTCCATAATAATAGTAATCATAATCATCATGAGTCACAAGTCATGATCCATGTTCTGGTTTAGCAATTTTTCCTCCAAAGACCGACACTTGACCCATCCCAGACTGTAGTCCTTAACCATGGACACGGCTATTCGAATAGATATAATCTCTGCAGAGGGTGTACTCTTTACCCACGAGTAACGGATTCCTTTAGTCCATCGGGACTAATTCCGTCTACGGTCTTTTAATTGAAACACACCTGACCGCACACACCAGCCTAACTTACCGGTGTCTGGAATCACCCACGACACCCGTTAAGCAAAACTCTAAGTGGGGAGGCTACAACCTCGACTAGCATGGGATCACAAAATTTATAACGCGCGCAAACTAGGGGAGCTACCCCCTCGGCTCCAACTGGAAAGACCCATGCCCCCGGACCAGGTGGCATGTCTACCGGATGCAGCCGGTATCTTCCACCATGGCCTCTCTGTACGTTGTGTGCTAGGAAGTGGTTGACAACTTACTGAATCGTACCCTACCTATGGCAGGGACAAGTGGTAGTACGAAACAAGTATGGGGGTTACTGGAACAAGACTCAATCTACGGTCGACTCAGGAGGTTAAGGCATTCCCTGCAGGATTAGTATAACAAATATATTTCACACCAACAAACAGAATCACCACTCATCATATCTCACCATGCCTTACCGGACATAATCGTCTCAACGAATTATTAGAGACAAGTTCGTGTCTACCCAAGACAGAGACTTTCCCAAGATTCCTCCGATAGGCATGAAAGGCATACGAGGGTGATTACTATCAGAAGCATATCAAAGTCCAATAGTAAGGAATCATCATTATGCACTCATGAACATGATCATATCATCACATAAAATACCAAACACTTCATGTCAAGGCGGTGTCGTATTAGCATCGAACGACACACAGCAAATATTATGCCGGGGTTCAGAATGCTTGCCTTCCAAGAGTCTGTAAGTGGGGTGCACTTTTTGAAAGTTGCTTCCTTCTTCAAAATCCTATTTTTAAGAAAATTTAAATTAACACATAGTTTCAAAACATTACAAAAAGTTGTTTGGAAAATTTTCAAATAAATATGGAAATAAACTAGATGGAATTTGGGAAACAAGAAAAAGAAGAATCGGGTCAAACAGAGTTATATTTAAAAAGTTATAGCTAGTCAAAGTTTCAGTCAAAATATGTTTTTAAAATTAAACAAAAAAAAGAAAAACGGTTTGAATAAGAATACGCTTTTGAGACAGAGAAGACGTACTCCTGTATTTTAGTTTCCACTTAAAACACGTCGGCAGAGCTGGGGTCACTGGCAGGTGGGGCCGTTGGGTCCACTGGTCAGGTTTGACCAGTCGCCCGCGCCCTCCTTCCTTCTCTGACCGAGCGGTGGCGGGGCTCCGGCGATTGCCGCCGACGAACGGCGGCTCCCCGCGGAATTCTGAGGGCGGGGATGGATCCGCTGGTCCAGGGCGGTCCTCCCAGTGGTTGAAAGGCTGGCGGGGGTGGAGGGGGTCGCCGGCGGCGAGCTCCGCGGCGGACGGTGGTTTTGGGTGGATCGGGGTCTCGAGGTATGGTGGCTCCCAATCGGGCTAAAGAGGTGGGGCGGCTTCGCACGGTTGAGGGTAGTCGGACGGTGGCGCTGGAAGAACTGGGGAGGCCCTGCTCGCGACGTACGGCACCGGAGCGTGGCGGAGGCCGAACTGGCCGGAGACGAGGCAGACGGCCTCCCTCCATCGATTGCTGGCTATGGGAGCACTAGGGAGATGGCCTGAGGTCGCCTGAGGGTCTGGACGAGCTCGGGGGCTCCTTTTATAGGCGGTCGAGGTCGGTTCCTGCGGCTGCGGATAAGAACGCCGGCGAACCGCCATTCTGTTGCTGGCAGGGCGATGTGGTGGCAACGGGCGCTAGCGGACGGGCTCGTGGATGAGCTCGAGCTGTTCCAGAGGGCAGCTGGCGGGCGGCTGTGGCTTGGGCGGCACTGCCATGGCAGGGGCGTGTTGCAGACGCCGGCATGCTGCCAAGAGGGCTCTGACGGCGGCGCTGTAGGGCGCCAGGGGCAGCTTGGAGGGTTCTGGCGAGCGGCCGAGAACGGGGCACGACCCTGCGGGCGAGCAAAGGCCAGGGGCAAGATGCGGCAGCTTGGTTGCGCGTGTGTGCAAAACGTGCGCTCTAGGCGCGCCCAGAGCACGCACGCTACATGCTCGACAGAAAGCCAGGGTGGCCTAGAGGTCTTGGGTGAGGCTGACAATTAACAGGTCTAGGTTAGAGGTGGCTAGGAGATTAGTGGTCATGCTGGTTTGTCCAGAGGGGCAAGATCACAGTGCAAACATAAAACTATGCCAAAGCTGTCCATGAACACAAGGTGCTCGTCAGAATGCCATGGGCATCTATGCATCTCTTCTGGTGGCCCAAATCTCCAGGTTGGGGTCTCTTTAGGTGCAAGTGATGATGGCAAGGCTATTTGGGCAAAACCAGAAACTTGTTAGTGCAAGTTTTGCAAATCTTCAGTTCTGGACAGAAAGTGAAGGGCATTATTGCATGGACCAAAAATACTCCAATGGGTCCAATCTCCTCGACTTAAGGGTTTGGTAGAGTTGTCAATAAGCAGGACAAATCCCAAGGCAACAAGAGCAAGATAAAATATGGTTGCAGTGCAAAACACTAAACTGGACCAGAATGAAGATGAGGATGATTTGCTCAAATTTTTCAAAGAACACCAATGGGTTTTTGCATATAGTTGAATTATACACTACTACTAACATCCCCTAATTTTGGTGGGATTTTTAAAGAAATATTTAAATAGGTTGTAGTGCAAATTACAAGCTGGACCAAATTTGAAAACTTGAGGTAGGGTTCAAAATCTCTAAATGACTAAAAGAGATTTTTGCATAAAAGTGATGTGGGAACATCACATGACATCCCCAAATTTTGGTGGAAATTTTAAAGGAATATTTGAAAGGGTTGTAGTGCAAATGGAACTCTAAAACTTATGAAAAATCATTTTTAAAGAAATAAAGCTCAGGAAAAATAATTGTAGAAATAATTTCATTCATAAAAAGAAATGGTCTTGGGAAGCTATACAAGTCCGTCAATATTTTTGAAAGGTTTCCATCTAGAAGGAAAAACTCAAAAAAATTCAGAGGGACAGAGTGATCTGCAATTAAGAGATAAAACCAGAAAATAAAATTTTAATTTCCTGGCAAAATTTTAATTAATAAATCAAGGTCAAAATTTTGGGGTGGTACAGTTGTGAGTAGTTTACCATGACCTACGGGTCCATAGTTATTAGCTAGATGGCTTCTTCTCTCTTTTTGGATCTCAATACAATGTTCTCCCCCTCTCTTGTGGAGATCTATTCGATGTAAACTCTTTTTGCAGCGTGTTTGTCGAGATCCAATGAATTGTGGGTTTATGATCAACTTTATTTATGAATAATATTTGAATCTTCTCTGAATTCTTTTATGTATGATTGAGTTATCTTTGCAAGTCTCTTCGAATTATCAGTTTGGTTTGGCCTACTAGATTGATCTTTCTTGCCATGGGAGAAGTGCTTAGCTTTGGGTTCAATCTTGCGGTGTCCTTACCTAGTGACAGAAAGGGTTGCAAGGCACATATTGTATTGTTGCCATTGAGGATAACAAGATGGGGTTTATATCATATTGCATGAGTTTATCCCTCTACATCATGTCATCTTGCTTAATGCGTTACTCTGTTCTTATGAACTTAATACTCTAGATGCAAGCAGGAGTCGATCGATGTGTGGAGTAATAGTAGTAGATGCAGGCAGGAGTCGGTCTACTTGTTATGGACGTGATGCCTATATACATGATCATACCTAGATAATCTCATAACTATGCGCTTTTCTGTCAATTGCTCGACAGTAATTTGTTCACCCACCGTAATACTTATGCTATCTTGAGAGAAGCCACTAGTGAAACCTATGGCCCCCGGGTCTATCTCTTATCATATTTGCTTTCAATCTACTTTTATTTGCATCTTTATTTTTTGCTTCTATATTATAAAATACCAAAAATATATTTATCTTATCATACTATCTTTATTAGATCTCACTTTCGCAAGTGGCCGTGAAGGGATTGACAACCCCTTTATTGCGTTGGTTGCGAGTTCTCAGTTTGTTTATGTAGGTGCATGGGACTTTTGAGGAGCCTCCTACTGGATTGATACCTTGGTTCTCAAAAACTGAGGGAAATACTTATGCTACTATTGCTGCATCACCCTCTCCTCTTCGAGGAAAACCAACGCAAGATCAAGACGTAGCAATATGCCTCTCTAGCCAGGTGTGCCTAGCACAAACACAAGCTTCACCTTTTCTCTTGTCGCCGTCCATGCCTCACTCCCACCACTCTTTTCATCGTTCTCGTACTTGCACACTCCCCCTCGATATAGTATGCCTCTCGTACCACCTCCTACATGCATCCCTCTCTCTCCAGCCTTCTCCTCGTGCCTCATTTGCTTCTAATACACACATGCATGTATACCGATCGATCTCCCAACATATACCTAGATCAACTTTAACTACCCCCCCCCCATCGATCGACGTACCTCACAAGTTATGTCTCTCCTTTCTCTAACAAAGGGGATTGATCTTCCTATGTAGTTACATCTGCTTACCACAGCCACATCGTCCCCCCTCATCATTCGTGCATGCCTCCTGACCTGTCTCTCACACGCACGTGCACAGACAACAAGCAGCCATCTCCTCTCTTATTGATATTGCGGGCGTGCCCTTCGTTTGTCTAGCAAGCCTATCCCACCATTTGTTAGAAGCAACTCCACTACCACCCCCTCCAACACTCTCGCTCTGTCTCTCTCCCAACCTTATTCCTCTCCTGCACATATGCATGGATGCCGATCGATATCCCTTAATACATGAGGTAGATCGATCTCCTTAATACATGAGGTAGGCCTCTCTCCTCCTCCACAGATATACCAGCCATTGTACCTCTATAGTTAATTGGGCCTCCCTCTTCCCCCACCACACACCGATAGTCGAGCACTGCAGGTAGGTATCCATGCCAAGGAGACAAACTGCACATGTCCCCTCTCATGTTCCAGTAGGCCAGCCACTCTATATCTTTGACGTGGGCACACACAAATTCGATGACACTCTTTATCAATCGCGCGCGCGCACACACACACATCATCCCTCTCTTCGATTCTATGGACACCTCAAGCCGATGATACCTCCACTCTCTTCTCGTGGATCGCCCCCTCTATATATATGTTATATCCAGGACTTTATTTCACACACATTGCATATGTTACAATTTTTGATTGACCCCCCCCCCAAAAAACTCTCAAGAACCCACACACTATATCTCTCTAGGTTTGTATCTCTCTCACACAACCCCACATAGGTGGTGTATGTATACAAGAAGAGAATAGGTGCACCGTGCATGTACTCACGCTTTGTGCCCAGCCACACCCACGCGGGTACACGGTGGAGCTCATTTCTTTACGAAATGGCAGCCCACGTGCTAATTTGAACGTCTATAGCGGTTGTTTACCTAGGGAGGTCGTGTACCACGTGTGCACGAAACAAAGTTTGACTTGACGTGTTGTCGCGTTATTTTTAAATAAAATTATAGCGCTTAATGGCACGTACACAAAATATAAAATGATTTTTAAGGAGAAAAAGGTAGTCCGCTCACTATATACAATGGAGCCTTGTGTGCCTGGTTTGTCGCTCTTCAGAGTATCTCACACAAGGCTGCGGTGGCCTCTCTCTCTCTCACCGTTGGTCACTGATCCGGCTGCATCCCGTCCGCCGGGGGAAAGGGAGGAAGTGCATCATTTCTCCGTTCGACGGCACCGAGGAAGCACATCCTAATCTGCGGTACACGCCGTTCTCTCTGACCAAGCTCCGGCGCGGCAGGGCCTACGCCACCTGCTCGCAGATTCCGCTCGCCGCCGCTCACCTAGTTACATCCCGACGACCTCCAAGTATCCCCTCCGGCCTTGCTTCACTGCCCGTCTTCCCACGTCGTTGCATGTGGATCTTCCATAGTTCTTTGCCCAAAACGTAGCTCGTCCGGCGTACTTTCCATATTGCATTCTTATCCTCACACCGTTTTAGACAAACACAACCGTGTTGTTATCTTCCCTTAGGGCAAGGAATATGCTTCTTTTTTGTCGTCACATGTGTCATCAACTATTATTGGCCAGTAATTATTTCCTTTCTACCTCTTTTTTGCAAACAGGGCTATCCATTTCACCTCGTTGCTATTGCGACCTTTTGGTGAACTGCACAAATCACTTTTTTCTTAAGAGTGTTTGGTGCAGTTGTACTAAAATGTCACACGGGGAACATCTCTACATTTCAGTGCGACTGCACAAAGGGAGATTGGTTTTGCTCTATCCTCCTCATCCAACTCCGAGCCTAATCTTCTCCAACTAGTTAGTCTTAAGAGAGACTACAAAGGTGACCGACTTCTATCTGTGTGTTTATTGTTTCATCAACAGTCCTCTATTATCATAATCACACTTAATATCTTTGGAACAGGGACGCTCAGCTCTATTTTAGTGGAACTGCACAAAATGATCGGAATGTTGCATGCTCCAGACAGCTACTTTTTTCCCAACATGCCTTGTTGATTTAGACAGAGCTGGGGGGACGTTGCTGCCAATGAAAGCATGGATCAATTTTAATTTAACACCTTCTCACAACTCTATCTTCAGTTGTGATGTAATTATTAGCTCTGATATGCTAATAATTGACATGCATTAGCAAGTTAGTTAGTTTTTTATTGCTTCCGAAAGAGCATCGATGGCAAGACACGCGAAACAAAAGCTGAAAGCTCACACCATTGTACAATTTCATGTCGCTGGAAAATGTCACATCCCTAGTCTGGTATGACCTAGGCTAGCTAGCTAATTGTGCATCATATTTAAAATTCATTTAAATTTGAAATGAGGATTGGTGGAACCCTCAGAATCACTTTTGAAAATGACCCAAATAAAAATTTCTCCAAAAGGGTCCAAGAAAATGCTCATGATGCCCTCTAAAAATATTGGACAGAGATAAAAATCAAAACAATATTTTTAGGAGCTCATGGACATTTTATTTTGGCTATTTGGATTAATTCGATAAATATTTGCATTGGAAATATATTTCTATATATATGAAATATGGCCCAAAAATTATGCCATTTATAAAAGAGCTCCGGTATAATAATATCCAGCTCCTGCAAAAATTGGCATAATCAAATTAAATGATTTAATATATTTATTAAATCAAACAAATGTCAGAAAAAAATAGAAAAACAGAAATAAAAGAGGGGAGAGAGACTTACCTAGCCCATCTCCAGCTGGCGGCCTAGCCCACCCCCGCTGCCTTCTGTCGTCCCCCTCCTCGGACAGAAGGACGAGGGCGCGTGCCCGACGCTCGCCGGCACGCGCGCGCGCCACCTCCCCCCCCTGCTAGCCACCTCCTGCTTCCCCGGACCCCTCCCCATGCCACGGAGACGGCCACGCACCCCAGGCCCTCTCATTCCTCCTCCCCCCCATGCTTATCCCCTCCTCTGGCTCCCCCTCACTTCCACCGAACGCGGCCGCCGCCGCCGATGAGAACCACCACGGCCACAGCCATCCCCTCGCCTCCCTGAGACGCTTTCCAGCTCCGCCTCGACCCCCTCTACCTCCTTGTCAAGCCTCGCACCTCCGGACGCGCTCCATCGCCGACGTCGTTGTCTTCTTCACCACCGACGCTGGAGATCGACTTCGCCGCCATCACCGTCAATTCGCCGGACGCAGGACGTCCCCGAGCACACCGGCCTGCTCTGCGAGTCCGCCGTGAGCCTCTCTTCCTTTCCCCTCATCTCTCTCTCTCGTGCGTGCCCTGTAGCCGCTGCCCCACGAGCGCCCGAAGCCGCCGTCCGCCATGGCCGGCGAGCTCCATGCCCCCGAGCACCTCCGCCTCGCGTAGATAGCTCGATGTGCTCCTGCTGCCTCGTAGCTACCGCCTGTGCCCTCCGTTCGCTCGAACGCGAGCTGCAGCCCCACGCCCGCGCTATCCCGAACTCCGGCCGCCGCCGCGAGCGTTGCCCCGGCGAGCTCCGGCCTTCCCAGCTCCTCCCCCTGCCACCGTTGGATGCGCACGAGCCCCAGCTCCTCGTAGATGGGCTCGGCCATCGATTTGGTCGCCGGAGCCGCCGTTCCGATCAGCGCCGCCGCGTCTGTGTGCTCGCCGGCGTTGAACTCCGGTGGGATGACGTGGCCGCCATTAGCAGCTAACAGCCCGCTTAATTAACCCCCCCCCCTGACGCTGACGAGTGGGCCCAGGGCTTAGTCAAAGCTGACCAGCCCAGGTTTGACTCGGGGTTAACCCCCTGTCACTGACGTGTGGGTCCCACACGTCAGATTTGACCTGGACAGCCGCGTTGACCCGCTGATGCAATGATGACGTCATGCTGACGTAATTATACATTTTCTGGAATTAAAATAATTCAGAAAATCCAGAAATTGATTTAAACTTCAAAAATTCATATCAATTCAACCGTAGCTCAGATTTAAATATATTATATATGAAAAATTATCAGAAAAATGCAACCTTTCCATCTGTACTAGTTTCATGCATGAAAAACCAACTTATACATGCTGAATATGGGAAAACACATTATGGCATATATAAGAGACCTAATTTAGAAATGCATTTGAACCTTTGGTTCAAATGGACTTCAAACCAATTGAACACTAGTTGCATTAGCTCAACAGCATCACATCTACATGCCATGTTCATGCATCATATTGTTTCATATGATTGTGTTTTGATTGCCGGCACTGTTCCTTCTCGATAGGTCCTGCTCCGGAGACGTTCCAGAGTACCTGTCTGTGAAGCAGTGCCTCCCCTGTTGTTTTACCAGGCAAGCAAACCCCCTTGTTCATTTCGATAAGACCCTACTCTATCGCTCCTGCTCTCAGTTATTGCATTAGGACAACAACGATTCATCTGCTACTTTGTGCTGCGGTAGTTGAACCCATTCCTCTGCATGACCTGTCATTGCCACAGTAAATAGTTGAAACCCACTAGCATGTGTAGGAGTTGATTGAAGCCACTGATGTGTTCCTACCATGCTATGCCTGCTATTGCTTAGAGTTGTGTCAGGTCTGGTTCATTGGGAATGAATTGGAGTGTTACGATATGTTCTGATGCTGAGAGTTAAGTGTGTGAACACGATTTGGTAAAGGTAGCGGTGAGAGGCCATGTAGGAGTACATGGTGGGTTGTCTCACTGGAAACCGTCCTTAAGCACTGAGTTCTATGTATGTTGTCCAATGACTCGATACTACCACACATTGGGCTCCGGGCGCTCCAAGCCCTCTCGACTTACTAATCAACTTGATCTCTGTCCAGGAGTCGCAACTAGTTTCTGGCGTTTGTAGGTAGTGTTAGTAGTCTACCAAGTGGCACCCGGCCAGGTGGGCTTGGGACAGACTAGGCACCAGTGGCACGGTGTACCAAGCGTAGATCCATCCGGCGAGGTGGGCTTGGGAACCCTGCACACATCGTTTGGGGCCGTGAGTGAAACCCCGGCCGGATCTCCTTGCGGATGGAACCCGAATAGGCGATAAACCTGGATTAGAGTCTTGTGTGGTTAGTCAGGTCGTGGCCGACACCCTCGCCAGGCTTCCGCTTGAAGGTTGCCGAGATACATGACGTGTACATGGCGGTAAGTGGCGAGAGCGTGTGTGAAGAGGTACACCCCTGCAGGGTTAACATGATCTATTCGAATAGCCGGGTCCGCGGTTATGGACTTCTTGGATGCTTACATGGTACATAGACAACTTGAAGTGGATACTATAAAATGCTCAAGACAAGTGTGAGTGCTATGGATGGCCTTCTCGTAGGGAGACGGGGATGAGTCCATAGTAGTGTATTGTGTGGTGATTAGTGGACTCGTGTACGTTGTTTCACCTCCAGAGTTTCTGGTAGTCGTAGAACAGGATAGCCACAGAGTCAACGCTGGCTTGCTGCAACTAAACCCCACATTATCTCTTGATACAGATGCATGTATGATAGGATCTGATGTAAGTCTTGCTGAGTACCTTCGTACTCATGTTGCTTTATTTATGTTTTTGCAGCGGAGACTTCGGTCTTACTAGTGTTCTCGTGGACTTCGACTAGTAGCTAGTAACTCAGCTACGTTCTTGATCGGATGTTGTAGATAGTCAGGCTCTTCAGCCTTTTTCATTTGTAGATGTCTGTACCCAGACATGTAACGCTTCCGCTTGTTGCTTGTATGCTCTGTATGACGGGTCTTGTGACCCCTGTTTGCAATAAATGCTATGATGGCTCTTCTGAGCCTTTATCCATATAATTGTTGAGTTATGCTGTGATGCCATGTTGTACAGCACATACTTGCATGTTATGCGTACGTGTAATGTGTAGTGCTATGTGTGGGATCTGACTATCTAGTTGTTTATCTTTAGTAGCCTCTCTTACCGGGAAATGTCTCCTAGTGTTACCGCTGAGCCATGGTAGCTTGCTACTGCTCTAGAACACTTAGGCTGGCCGGCATGTGTCCTTCTTCGTTCCTGTGTCTGTCCCTTCGGGGAAATGTCACGCTTTGAGTACCGGAGTCCTGTTAGCCCGCTACAGCCCGGTTTACCGGAGTCCTGCTAGCCCAGTGCTACAGCCCGGACCCACTTGCTGATGACCGACATGTTCGAAGCTGGGTCATGGATGCCTGTCCCTGTAAGTCTGTGCCACTTTGGGTTTACGACTAGTCATGTCAGCCCGGGCTCTTTATCATATGGATGCTAGCGACACCATCATATACGTGTGCCAAAATGCGCAAACGGTTCCGGGCAAAGGTAAGACGACACCCGTGGGGATACCGTGCGTGAGGCCACAAAGTGATATGAGGTGTTACATGCTAGATCGATGTGGCATCGAGTCGGGGTCCTGACAGCGTTGGTATCAGAGCTTGACTGCCTGTAGGTTTACCAAGCCAACCTGGTCGAAGTTGAGTCTAGAAATTCTTTAGTTATATAAGGGAATTGATTGTGGGATGGAACGTAAGGCTCTTTTTACTCCTTTACCTCATGGCCTTCTGATCTGAGTCATCCTATCTTTCCGACGGGGTTAAGGAACTAGGCTTCTCTTCCGTCTATCAGGATCACGTGTTACTACTCCGTAGTTCCATAAGACTGGTTGATCAGAGTCATACCCAGTTTTGAGTATTTCCGGTGTAGTCTGTTTAGTATGATCTCAGAACCTTGAGTATGTTACCACCCCATTTTTAGTAGGATGTCTCATTCTGAGCATTTTACTGCCGTTATGCTGCCGAAATTTCCCTAGGAGTTCGAGAGATACTAATTCCTTGTCCTACGTTCTACAATCGATAGTTGATGTTGATTTCGTCCTTGGTTTCGTTTCTCAGGATGTCATCAGCTAAGCGAAGTTCCGTTGCTCGTAGCCAGAACCATGGAGATGGTAGGGATGAGGATCCTCCTGATCAGCCTTCGTTGACAGAGTTCATGCTAGAGATGGAGAGGAACAAGCGTGAGTCCAACCGCTTGTTGGCACGTATCGAGGAGAACACCGCACATCAGTCCAATAAGCCTGTGACCATTCATGACTTCATCCGCTTGCATCCACCTACCTTTCATCATTCCATCGAGCCACTCGATGCAGATGACTGGCTCCGTAGCATCACCCATAAGCTGTGTTCCGCGAACGTAGCTGAAGATGACAAGGTCACTTATGCCACATACCACCTGGAAGGTCCTGCTAGTCTTTGGTGGCAGAACTATGAGACTTTGCTTCCAGCCGGCCAGATTCCTACCTGGAAGGATTTCACTGAGTCTTTTCGTGAGCATCACATTCCCCAGGCCCTCCTTGATCGCAAGAGAGAAGAGTTCTGTAGTTTCACCCAGGATAAAATGGCTGTTGATGCTTATAGCAGAGAGTTCGAGAACCTTGCCCGTTATGCCACAGAAGAAGTGTCCACGGATGCTAAGAAGCAGGCTAGGTTCCGGAGGGGTCTCAACCCCAAGTTGCGTCGTGATCTCCACCTGCATCATTGTGATACATTCCAAGCCCTTGTGAACAAGGCCATTAATGCAGAGACGGCTCAACTCACTTACGAGGAGTCTCGTAAGCACACTCGTGCTTTGGGATCTTCCTCCGGTTCTAATTCTCAGAAGCGCCGGATTTGGGTTCCAAACTCTGCTCTTCCGCCCAAATATGTACCGAGACCATCTTATGGGGCACCGCATCAAGTTCAGCAGTATGCTCCACCCAGGCCTATTGGTGGACCGCCTTCTCTTACAGGTCCACATCCTACCTCCAAGATTTGTTACAAGTGCGGAGAGCCAGGCCACGTTGCCCGTATTTGCACTCAGACCAGAGTTGCTCCACCCCAGCCCGAGAAGTTTATTGTCCATGGTAAGCCATCACGCAAGATGGTCAGTGCCAAGTCAGCTCCCACTGAACATGGACGTGTGCATCATGTCTCAGCTAAAGCCGCTCATGGTGATCCAGATGTCGTTCTTAGCACACTCCTCGTTAATTGTCATCCAGCATCAGTTCTATTCGATACTGGAGCGTCTCATTCCTTCATTTCTGAAAGCTATGCCCGCTTGCACGACATGTCATTTTGTGATATGCCCTCTCCACTACTTATTCAAACTCCTGGATCCAAATGGCAAACTTCTAGGATAAGTTATGGCAATGAAATCCTTGTGGACAGACTTGCATTCCTTGCCTCCTTGATATCTCTCAAGTCTTCGGATATTAACATCATCTTGGGTATGGACTGGATGACAGCTCATCATGCCAAGATTGATTGTTTCACCAGGTCCGTTCAGCTCACACATCCATCTGGCAAGATAGCCATTGTCTCCACTAGAGTTGCAAAGCGTCAGCTCTATTCTCTTAATGCCAGCCCTCTTCCAGACCTTGAAGATATCCCGGTAGTCCGTGACTTTCCGGATGTCTTTCCAGAGGAACTGCCAGGTGTTCCGCCTGACAGAGATGTAGAGTTCGTCATAGATCTTATCCCAGGAACAGCTCCAATCTCCCGGAGACCCTACAAGATGGCACCCTTAGAATTAGCCGAGCTTAAGAAACAACTCGATGAGTCCTTGCAAAAGGGTTTCGTCCGTCCTAGTTCTTCTCCTTGGGCTTGCCCCGTCCTTTTCGTCAAGAAGAAAGACGGTACGGACCGGATGGTTGTAGATTATCGTCCCGTTAATTTGGTCACGATAAAGAACAAGTATCCGCTTCCCAGGATCAACGACCTGTATGATCAGCTCGCTGGATCCTCAGTCTTTTCCAAGATGGATTTAAGGTTAGGCTACCATCAAATCAAGATCAGGAATGGGGACATTCCCAAGACAGCTTTTGTCACTCGTTATGGTCAGTACGAGTACACCGTCATGTCCTTCGGCCTAACCAACGCCCCAGCCACATTCTCCCGCTTGATGAACTCGATCTTCATGGAGTACTTAGATAAGTTCGTCGTGGTTTACCTCGATGATATTCTTATCTACTCGAAGAACGAGGAAGAGCATGCCGAACATCTTAGACTTGTGTTAGAAAAACTCAGAGAGCACCGCCTTTATGCCAAGTTCTCCAAGTGTGAATTTTGGTTGCCAGAAGTGACCTACCTAGGCCACGTAATCTCTGGTAAGGGCATTGCTGTCAATCCTGAGAGAGTTCAAGCCGTTCTCGATTGGACTCCACCTGAACCGTCAAACAAGTTAGGAGTTTCCTTGGTCTAGCCAGCTATTGTCGCCGCTTTGTTGAAAACTTCTCCAAAGTAGCCAAACCCCTCACGGAACTTCTCAAGAAAGATAAAAAGTTCGAGTGGTCCCCACAGTGTGAGTACAGTTTTCAGGAACTGAAAAGACGCCTGACTTCTGCTCCCATACTTGTGCCACCGGATTTCACTAAAGACTTTATTATCTACTGCGACGCCTCACGACAGGGACTAGGTTGCATTCTTATGCAGGATCGTCATGTGATTGCCTATGCATCTCGACAGTTGCATCCACATGAGGAGAATTATCCTACACATGATCTAGAGCTTGCAGCCGTAGTCTATGCACTCAAGACCTGGCGACATTACCTACTTGGTAAACGTTGCGAGATCTACACTGATCACCAGAGTCTCAAGTATATCTTCACCCAACCAGATCTGAACCTTAGGCAAAGACGTTGGTTGGAGTTAATCACAGATTATGATCTAGGATTACCTACACCCCAGGCAAAGCCAATGTCATGGCTGATGCTCTAAGCCGTAAATCCTATTGCAACAATCTCATGTTGCAGCAAGGCCAACCACTTCTCCATGAGGAATTCTGTAAGCTTAACCTTCACATAGCTCCTCACGGATTCCTTTCTACCCTGGTGGCGAAACCTGATCTTGGAAGATCGGATTATCGCTGCTCAAAAGCAAGACACAGGAATTTCCCGGATCAAGAGAAACATTAAGAAGGGAGTTGGTGGATGTTTCTCTATGGATGATCGTGGTGTTGTTTTCTTTGAGAATCGCTTGGTGGTTCCCAAGAATCAACATCTACGACAATTGATTCTTAAGGAGGCGCATGAATCTCCTCTCACGATTCATCCCGGTAGTACTAAGATGTATCAGGACCTACGCCAGAGGTTCTGGTGGACTAGGATGAAGAGAGAAATCGCTGAGTTCATTGCTAAATGTGACGTTTGTCGTCGCGTTAAGGCAGAGCATCAAAGACCTGCTGGCACCCTTCAGCCTTTAGCTATTCCTGAATGGAAATGGGATAAAGTTGGTATGGACTTCATCACCGGCTTTCCCAGGACCAAGAGAGGGAATAACGCTATCTTCGTAGTCATTGATCGTCTCTCCAAAGTGGCTCACTTCCTTCCTGTTCGAGAGAGTATCACTGCTAGTCAGCTTGCTGACTTATATATTTCTCGAATAGTGTCACTTCATGGTGTTCCACTAGAGATCAATTCAGACCGTGGCAGTCTTTTCACTTCTCATTTCTGGGAGAGCTTCCAAACTGCCATGGGAACCCATCTTTCCTTCAGTACCGCTTTCCACCCTCAGTCGAGTGGTCAGGTGGAACGGGTCAATCAAATTCTCGAAGACATGCTCAGAGCTTGCGTTATCTCATTCGGTATGGATTGGGAGAAATGTCTTCCTTTCGCCGAGTTTGCTTATAACAATAGCTACCAATCCAGCCTCAAGAAAGCTCCTTTTGAGGTTCTCTATGGACGAAGATGTCGAACACCTTTGAACTGGTCAGAAACCGGTGAAAGACAATTCTTTGGACCGGATATGATCCAGGAGGCAGAAGAGCAAGTTCGCATCATTCGTGAGAATTTGAAAACAGCCCAGTCTCGTCAGAAAGAGTCAGTACGATCGTCATCATAAGGATATGACTTATGAAATTGGCGACCAAGCTTACCTTCGGGTTACTCCTTTGAAGGGTACCCATCGTTTCGGTATCAAGGGCAAGTTGGCTCCTCGTTACATTGGTCCTTTTCGCATTCTCGCTAAACGAGGAGAGGTTGCCTACCAATTGGAACTACCCCCACATCTTTCTCGAGTTCATGATGTCTTCCACGTCTCTCAACTCAGGCGTTGCTTCTCGGATCCCATCCGCGGAGTGGACCACGAAACGCTTGATCTCCAAGATAACCTCACATACCGAGAGTACCCGGTTCGCATTCTTGATCAAGCAGAGCGTGTTACTCGACGTCAGAACATCAAGTTTCTCAAAGTTCAGTGGTCTCATCATTCCGAGAGAGAAGCTACTTGGGAGCGAGAAGATCGTCTTCGACTGGAGTACCCCGCTTTCTTTCCGTCGACCCCTGAATCTCGGGACGAGATTCTGTCAAGTGGGGGCGAGTTGTCACATCCCTAGTCTGGTATGACCTAGACTAGCTAGCTATTTGTGCATCATATTTAAATTTCATTTAAATTTGAAATGAGGATTGGTGGAACCCTCAGAATCATTTTTGAAAATGACCCAAATAAAAATTTCTCCAAAAGGGTCCAAGAAAATGCTCATGATGCCTCCTAAAAATATTGGACAGAGATAAAAATCAAAACAATATTTTTAGGAGCTCATGGACATTTTATTTTGGCTATTTGGATTAATTCGATAAATATTGCATTGGACCATATATTTCTATATATATGAAATATGGCCCAAAAATTATGCCATTTATAAAAGAGCTCTGGTATAATAATATCCAGCTCCTGCAAAAATTGGCATAATCAAATTAAATGATTTAATATATTTATTAAATCAAACAATGTCAGAAAAAAATAGAAAAACAGAAATAAAGAGGGGAGAGAGACTTAACCTAAGCCCCATCTCCAGCTGGCGGCCCAGCCCACCCCCGCTGCCTTCTGTCGTCCCCTCCTCGGACAGAAGGACGAGGGCGCGTGCCCGACGCTCGCCGGCACGCGCGCGCGCCACCTCCCCCCCCCCTGCTAGCCACCTCCTGCTTCCCGGACCCCTCCCCATGCCACGGAGACGGCCACGCACCCCCAGCCCTCTCATTCTCCTCCCCCCTCTTCCCCTCCTCTGCTCCTCTCTCCTTCCACCGAACGCGCCGCCGCCGCGACGAGACCACGCCACGGCTCCACCTCGCCTCCCTGAGACGCTTCCAGTCCCGCCTCGACCACCTCTAACCTCCTCGTCAAGCACGCACCCCGGACGCGCTCATCGCCGACAGCGTTGTCCTCTTCACCACCGACGCCGGAGATCGACCTCGCCGGCCAATCGCCGTCATTCGCCGGACGCAGGACGTCCCCGAGCACACCGGCCCTGCTCTGCAGAGTCCGCCGTGAGCCCTCTTCCTTTCCCCTCACTCTCTCTCTCGCGGTGCCCTGTAGCCGCTGCCCCGCGAGCGCCCGAAGCCGCCGTCCAGCCATGGCCGGCGAGCTCCATGCCCCCGAGCACCTCCGCCTCCGCGTAGATAGCTCGATGTGCTCCTGCTGCCTCCGTAGCTACCGCCTGTGCCCTCCGTTTCGCTCGAACGCGAGCTGCAGCCCCACGCCCGCGCTATCCCGAACTCCGGCCGCCGCCGCGAGCGTTGCCCCGGCGAGCTCCGGCCTTCCCAGCTCCTCCCCCTGCCACCGTTGGATGCGCACGAGCCCCAGCTCCTCGTAGATGGGCTCGGCCATCGATTTGGTCGCCGGAGCCGCCGTTCCGATCAGCGCCGCCGCGTCTGTGTGCTCGCCGGCGTTGAACTCCGGTGGGATGACGTGGCCGCCATTAGCAGCTAACAGCCCGCTTAATTAACCCCCCCCCTGACGCTGACGAGTGGGCCCAGGGCTTAGTCAAAGCTGACCAGCCCAGGTTTGACTCGGGGTTAACCCCCTGTCACTGACGTGTGGGTCCCACACGTCAGATTTGACCTGGACAGCCGCGTTGACCCGCTGATGCAATGATGACGTCATGCTGACGTAATTATACATTTTCTGGAATTAAAATAATTCAGAAAATCCAGAAAATTGATTTAAACTTCAAAAATTCATATCAATTCAACCGTAGCTCAGATTTAAATAATTTATATATGAAAAATTATCAGAAAAATGCAATCTTTCCATCTGTACTAGTTTCATGCATGACAAACCAACTTATACATGCTGAATATGGGAAAACACATTATGGCATATATAAGAGACCTAATTTAGAAATGCATTTGAACCTTTGGTTCAAATGGACTTCAAACCAATTGAACACTAGTTGCATTAGCTCAACAGCATCACATCTACATGCCATGTTCATGCATCATATTGTTGCATATGATTGTGTATTGATTGCCGGCACCGTTCCTTCTCGATAGGTCCTGCTCCGGAGACGTTCCAGAGTACCTGTCTGTGAAGCAGTGCCTCCCTTGTTGTTTTACCAGGCAAGCAAACCCCCTTGTTCATTTCGATAAAACCCTACTCTCTCGCTCCTGCTCTCAGTTATTGCATTAGGACAACAACGATTCATCTGCTACTTTGTGCTGCGGTAGTTGAACCCATTCCTCTGCATGACCTGTCATTGCCACAGTAAATAGTTGAAACCCACTAGCATGTGTAGGAGTTGATTGAAGCCACTGATGTGTTCCTACCATGCTATGCCTGCTATTGCTTAGAGTTGTGTCAGGTCTGGTTCATTGGGAATGAATTGGAGTGTTACGATATGTTCTGATGCTGAGAGTTAAGTGTGTGAACACGATTTGGTAAAGGTAGCGGTGAGAGGCCATGTAGGAGTACATGGTGGGTTGTCTCACTGGAACCGTCCTTAAGCACTGAGTTCTATGTATGTTGTCCAATGACTCGATACTACCACACATTGGGCTCCGGGCGCTCCAAGCCCTCTCGACTTATTAACCAACTTGATCTCTGTCCAGGAGTCGCAACTAGTTTCTGGTGTTTGTAGGTAGTGTTAGTAGTCTACCAAGTGGCACCCGGCCAGGTGGGCTTGGGACAGACTAGGCACCAGTGGCACGGTGTACCAAGCGTAGATCCATCCGGCGAGGTGGGCTTGGGAACCCTGCACACATCGTTTGGGGCCGTGAGTGAAACCCCGGCCGGATCTCCTTGCGGATGGAACCCGAATAGGCGATAAACCTGGATTAGAGTCTTGTGTGGTTAGTCAGGTCGTGGCCGACACCCTCGCCAGGCTTCCGCTTGAAGGTTGCCGAGATACATGACGTGTACATGGCGGTAAGTGGCGAGAGCGTGTGTGAAGAAGTACACCCCTGCAGGGTTAACATGATCTATTCGAATAGCCGGGTCCGCGGTTATGGACTTCTTGGATGCTTACATGGTACATAGACAACTTGAAGTGGATACTATAAAATGCTCAAGACAAGTGTGAGTGCTATGGATGGCCTTCTCGTAGGGAGACGGGGATGAATCCATAGTAGTGTATTGTGTGGTGATTAGTGGACTCGTGTACGTTGTTTCACCTCCAGAGTTTCTGGTAGTCGTAGAACAGGATAGCCACAGAGTCAAAGCTGGCTTGCTGCAACTAAACCCCACATTACCTCTTGATACAGATGCATGTATGATAGGATCTGATGTAAGTCTTGCTGAGTACCTTTGTACTCATGTTGCTTTATTTATGTTTTTGCAGCGGAGACTTCGGTCTTACTAGTGTTCTCGTGGACTTCGACTAGTAGCTAGTACCTCAGCTACGATCTTGATCGGATGTTGTAGATAGTCAGGCTCTTCAGCCTTTTTCATTTGTAGATGTCTGTACCCAGACATGTAATGCTTCCGCTTGTTGCTTGTATGCTCTGTATGACGGGTCTTGTGACCCCTGTTTGCAATAAATGCTATGATGGCTCTTCTGAGCCTTTATCTATATAATTGTTGAGTTATGCTGTGATGCCATGTTGTACAGCACATACTTGCATGTTATGCGTACGTGTAATGTGTAGTGCTATGTGTGGGATCTGACTATCTAGTTGTTTATCTTTAGTAGCCTCTCTTACCGGGAAATGTCTCCTAGTGTTACCGCTGAGCCATGGTAGCTTGCTACTGCTCTGGAACACTTAGGCTGGCCGGCATGTGTCCTTCTTCGTTCCTGTGTCTGTCCCTTCGGGGAAATGTCACGCTTTGAGTACCGGAGTCCTGTTAGCCCGCTACAGCCCGGTTTACCGGAGTCCTGCTAGCCCAGTGCTACAGCCCGGACCCACTTGCTGATGACCGACACGTTCGAAGCTGGGTCATGGATGCCTGTCCCTGTAAGTCTGTGCCACTTTGGGTTTACGACTAGTCATGTCAGCCCGGGCTCCTTATCATATGGATGCTAGCGACACTATCATATACGTGTGCCAAAAGGCGCAAACGGTCCCGGGCAAAAGGTAAGACGACACCCGTGGGGATACCGTGCGTGAGGCCGCAAAGTGATATGAGGTGTTACATGCTAGATCGATGTGGCATCGAGTCGGGGTCCTGACAGCGTTGGTATCAGAGCCTGACTGCCTGTAGGTTTACCAAGCCAACTGGTCGAAGTTGAGTCTAGAAAATCTTTAGTTATGTAAGGGAATTGATTGTGGGATGGAACGTAAGGCTCTTTTTACTCCTTTACCTCATGGCCTTCTGATCTGAGTCATCCTATCTTTCCGACGGGGTTAAGGAACTAGGCTTCTCTTCCGTCTATCAGGATCACGTGTTACTACTCCGTAGTCCATAGGACTGGTTGATCAGAGTCATACCCCAGTTTTGAGTATTTCCGGTGTAGTCTGTTTAGTATGATCTCAGAACCTTGAGTATGTTACCACCCCATTTTTAGTAGGATGTCTCATTCTGAGCATTTTACTGCCGTTATGCTGCCGAAATTTCCCTAGGAGTTCGAGAGATACTAATTCCTTGTCCTACGTTCTACAGTCGATAGTTGATGTTGATTTCGTCCTTGGTTTCGTTTCTCAGGATGTCATCAGCTAAGCGAAGTTCCGTTGCTCGTAGCCAGAACCACGGAGATGGTAGGGATGAGGATCCTCCTGATCAGCCTTCGTTGACAGAGTTCATGCTAGAGATGGAGAGGAACAAGCGTGAGTCCAACCGCTTGTTGGCACGTATCGAGGAGAACACCGCACATCAGTCCAAAGGCCTGTGACCATTCATGACTTCATTCGCTTGCACCCACCTACCTTTCATCATTCCATCGAGCCACTCGATGCAGATGACTGGCTCCGTAGCATCACCCATAAGCTGCGTTCCGCGAACGTAGCTGAAGATGACAAGGTCACCTATGCCACATACCACCTGGAAGGTCCTGCTAGTCTTTGGTGGCAGAACTATGAGGCTATGCTTCCAGCTGGCCAGATTCCTACCTGGAAGGATTTCGCTGAGGCTTTTCGCGAGCATCACATTCCCTGAGGCCCTCCTTGATCGCAAGAGAGAAGAGTTCTGTAGTTTCACCCAGGATAAAATGGCTGTTGATGCTTACAGCAGAGAGTTTGAGAACCTCGCCCGTTATGCCACAGAAGAGGTGTCCACGGACGCCAAGAAGCAGGCTAGGTTCCGGAAGGGTCTCAACCCCAAGTTGCGTCGTGATCTCCATCTGCATCATTGTGGTACATTCCAAGCCCTTGTGAACAAGGCCATTAATGCAGAGACAGCTCAACTCACTTACGAGGAGTCTCGTAAGCACACTCGTGCTTTGGGATCTTCCTCCGGTTCTAGTTCTCAGAAGCGCCGGATTTGGGTTCCAAACTCCGCTCTTCCACCCAAATATGTATCGAGGCCATCTTATGTGGCACCTCATCCAGTTCAGCAGTATGCTCCACCCAGGCCTATTGGTGGACCGCCTTTCCAATGCAGGTCCACATCCTACCTCCAAGATTTGTTACAAGTGCGGAGAGCCAGGCCACATTGCCCGTATTTGCACTCAGACCAGAGTTGCTCCACCCCAGCCCGAGAAGTCTTTTGTCCATGGTAAGCCATCACGCAAGATGGTCAGTGCCAAGTCAGCTCCCACTGAACATGGACGTGTGCATCATGTCTCAGCTAAAGCCGCTCATGATGATCCAGATGTCGTTCTTGGAACACTCCTTGTCAACTGTCATCCAGCATCGGTTTTGTTCGATACTGGAGCGTCTCATTCCTTCATTTCCGAAAGCTATGCCCGCTTGCACGACATGTCATTTTGTGATATGCCCTCTCCACTACTTATTCAAACTCCTGGATCCAAATGGCAAACTTCTAGGATAAGTTATGGCAATGAAATCCTTGTGGACAGACTTGCATTCCTTGCCTCCTTGATATCTCTCAAGTCTTCGGATATTAACATCATCTTGGGTATGGACTGGATGACAGCTCATCATGCCAAGATTGATTGTTTCACCAGGTCCGTTCAGCTCACACACCCATCTGGCAAGATAGCCATTGTCTCCACTAGAGTTGCAAAGCGTCAGCTCTATTCCCTTAATGCCAGCCCTCTTCCAGACCTTGAAGATATCCCGGTAGTCCGTGACTTTCCGGATGTCTTTCCAGAGGAACTGCCAGGTGTTCCGCCTGACAGAGATGTAGAGTTCGTCATAGATCTTATCCCAGGAACAGCTCCAATCTCCCGGAGACCTTACAAGATGGCACCCTTAGAACTAGCCGAGCTTAAGAAACAACTCGATGAGTCCTTGCAAAAGGGTTTCATCCGTCCTAGTTCTTCTCCTTGGGCTTGCCCCGTCCTTTTCGTCAAGAAGAAAGACGGTACGGACCGGATGGTTGTAGATTATCGTCCCGTTAATTTGGTCACGATAAAGAACAAGTATCCGCTTCCCAGGATCAACGACCTGTATGATCAGCTCGCTGGATCCTCAGTCTTTTCCAAGATGGATTTAAGGTTAGGCTACCATCAAATCAAGATCAGGAATGGGGACATTCCCAAGACAGCTTTTGTCACTCGTTATGGCAGTACGAGTACACCGTCATGTCCTTTGGCCTAACCAACGCCCCAGCCACATTCTCCCGCTTGATGAACTCGATCTTCATGGAGTACTTAGATAAGTTCGTCGTGGTTTACCTCGATGATATTCTTATCTACTCGAAGAACGAGGAAGAGCATGCCGAACATCTTAGACTTGTGTTAGAAAAACTCAGAGAACACCGCCTTTATGCCAAGTTCTCCAAGTGTGAATTTTGGTTGCCAGAAGTGACCTACCTAGGCCACGTAATCTCTGGTAAGGGCATTGCTGTCAATCCTGAGAGAGTTCAAGCCGTTCTCGATTGGACTCCACCTGAGACCGTGAAACAAGTTAGGAGTTTCCTTGGTCTAGCCAGCTATTGTCGCCGCTTTGTTGAAAACTTCTCCAAAGTAGCCAAACCCCTCACGGAACTTCTCAAGAAAGATAAAAAGTTCGAGTGGTCCCCACAGTGTGAGTACAGTTTTCAGGAACTGAAAAGACGCCTGACTTCTGCTCCCATACTTGTGCCACCGGATTTCACTAAAGACTTTATTATCTACTGCGACGCCTCACGACAGGGACTAGGTTGCATTCTTATGCAGGATCGTCATGTGATTGCCTATGCATCTCGACAGTTGCATCCACATGAGGAGAATTATCCTACACATGATCTAGAGCTTGCAGCCGTAGTCTATGCACTCAAGACCTGGCGACATTACCTACTTGGTAAACGTTGCGAGATCTACACTGATCACCAGAGTCTCAAGTATATCTTCACCCAACCAGATCTGAACCTTAGGCAAAGACGTTGGTTGGAGTTAATCACAGATTATGATCTAGGAATTACCTACACCCCAGGCAAAGCCAATGTCATGGCTGATGCTCTAAGCCGTAAATCCTATTGCAACAATCTCATGTTGCAGCAAGGCCAACCACTTCTCCATGAGGAATTCTGTAAGCTTAACCTTCACATAGCTCCTCACGGATTCCTTTCTACCCTGGTGGCGAAACCTGATCTTGAAGATCGGATTATCGCTGCTCAAAAGCAAGACACAGGAATTTCCCGGATCAAGAGAAACATTAAGAAGGGAGTTGGTGGATGTTTCTCTATGGATGATCGTGGTGTTGTTTTCTTTGAGAATCGCTTGGTGGTTCCCAAGAATCAACATCTACGACAATTGATTCTTAAGGAGGCGCATGAATCTCCTCTCACGATTCATCCCGGTAGCACTAAGATGTATCAGGACCTACGCCAAAGGTTCTGGTGGACTAGGATGAAGAGAGAAATCGCTGAGTTCATTGCTAAATGTGACGTATGTCGTCGCGTTAAGGCAGAGCATCAAAGACCTGCTGGCACCCTTCAGCCTTTAGCTATTCCTGAATGGAAATGGGATAAAGTTGGTATGGACTTCATCACCGGCTTTCCCAGGACCAAGAGAGGGAATAACGCTATCTTCGTGGTCATTGATCGTCTCTCCAAAGTGGCTCACTTCCTTCCTGTTCGAGAGAGTATCACTGCTAGTCAGCTTGCTGACTTATATATTTCTCGAATAGTGTCACTTCATGGTGTTCCACTAGAGATCAATTCAGACCGTGGCAGTCTTTTCACTTCTCATTTTGGGAGAGCTTCCAAACTGCCATGGGAACCCATCTTTCCTTCAGTACCGCTTTCCACCCTCAGTCGAGTGGTCAGGTGGAACGGGTCAATCAAATTCTCGAAGACATGCTCAGAGCTTGCGTTATCTCATTCGGTATGGATTGGGAGAAATGTCTTCCTTTCGCCGAGTTTGCTTATAACAATAGCTACCAATCCAGCCTCAAGCAAGCTCCTTTTGAGGTTCTCTATGGACGAAGATGTCGAACACCTTTGAACTGGTCAGAAACCGGTGAAAGACAATTCTTTGGACCGGATATGATCCAGGAGGCAGAAGAGCAAGTTCGCATCATTCGTGAGAATTTGAAAACAGCCCAGTCTCGTCAGAAAAGTCAGTACGATCGTCATCATAAGGATATGACTTATGAAATTGGCGACCAAGCTTACCTTCGGGTTACTCCTTTGAAGGGTACCCATCGTTTCGGTATCAAGGGCAAGTTGGCTCCTCGTTACATTGGTCCTTTTCGCATTCTCGCTAAACGAGGAGAGGTTGCCTACCAATTGGAACTACCCCCACATCTTTCTCGAGTTCATGATGTCTTCCACGTCTCTCAACTCAGGCGTTGCTTCTCGGATCCCATCCGCGGAGTGGACCACGAAACGCTTGATCTCCAAGATAACCTCACATACCGAGAGTACCCGGTTCGCATTCTTGATCAAGCAGAGCGTGTTACTCGACGTCAGAACATCAAGTTTCTCAAAGTTCAGTGGTCTCATCATTCCGAGAGAGAGGCTACTTGGGAGCGAGAAGATCGTCTTCGACTGGAGTACCCCGCTTTCTTTCCGTCGACCCCTGAATCTCGGGACGAGATTCTGTCAAGTGGGGGCGAGTTGTCACATCCCTAGTCTGGTATGACCTAGGCTAGCTAGCTAATTGTGCATCATATTTAAAATTCATTTAAATTTGAAATGAGGATTGGTGGAACCCTCAGAATCACTTTTGAAAATGACCCAAATAAAAATTTCTCCAAAAGGGTCCAAGAAAATGCTCATGATGCCCTCTGAAAATATTGGACAGAGATAAAAATCAAAACAATATTTTTAGGAGCTCATGGACATTTATTTTGGCTATTGGATTAATTCGATAAATATTTGCATTGGAAATATATTTCTATATATATGAAATATGGCCCAAAAATTATGCCATTTATAAAAGAGCTCTGGTATAATAATATCCAGCTCCTGCAAAAATTGGCATAATCAAATTAAATGATTTAATATATTTATTAAATCAAACAAATGTCAGAAAAAATAGAAAAACAGAAATAAAAGAGGGGAGAGAGACTTACCTAGCCCATCTCCAGCTGGCGGCCCAGCCCACCCCCGCTGCCTTCTGTCGTCCCCCTCCTCGGACAGAAGGACGAGGGCGCGTGCCCGACGCTCGCCGGCACGCGCGCGCGCCACCTCCCCCCCCCCCTGCTAGCCACCTCCTGCTTCCCCGGACCCCTCCCCATGCCACGGAGACGGCCACGCACCCCAGGCCCTCTCATTCCTCCTCCCCCCCATGCTTATCCCCTCCTCTGGCTCCCCCTCACTTCCACCGAACGCGGCCGCCGCCGCCGATGAGAACCACCACGGCCACAGCCATCCCCTCGCCTCCCTGAGACGCTTTCCCAGCTCCGCCTCGACCCCCTCTACCTCCTCGTCAAGCCTCGCACCTCCGGACGCGCTCCATCGCCGACGTCGTTGTCTTCTTCACCACCGACGCCGGAGATCGACTTCGCCGCCATCACCGTCAATTCGCCGGACGCAGGACGTCCCCGAGCACACCGGCCTGCTCTGCGAGTCCGCCGTGAGCCTCTCTTCCTTTCCCCTCATCTCTCTCTCTCGCGCGTGCCCTGTAGCCGCTGCCCCACGAGCGCCCGAAGCCGTCGTCCGCCATGGCCGGCGAGCTCCATGCCCCCGAGCACCTCCGCCTCGCGTAGATAGCTCGATGTGCTCCTGCTGCCTCGTAGCTACCGCCTGTGCCCTCCGTTCGCTCGAACGCGAGCTGCAGCCCCACGCCCGCGCTATCCCGAACTCCGGCCGCCGCCGCGAGCGTTGCCCCGGCGAGCTCCGGCCTTCCCAGCTCCTCCCCCTGCCACCGTTGGATGCGCACGAGCCCCAGCTCCTCGTAGATGGGCTCGGCCATCGATTTGGTCGCCGGAGCCGCCGTTCCGATCAGCGCCGCCGCGTCTGTGTGCTCGCCGGCGTTGAACTCCGGTGGATGACGTGGCCGCCATTAGCAGCTAACAGCCCGCTTAATTAACCCCCCCCCTGACGCTGACGAGTGGGCCCCAGGGCTTAGTCAAAGCTGACCAGCCCAGGTTTGACTCGGGGTTAACCCCCTGTCACTGACGTGTGGGTCCCACACGTCAGATTTGACCTGGACAGCCGCGTTGACCCGCTGATGCAATGATGACGTCATGCTGACGTAATTATACATTTTCTGGAATTAAATAATTCAGAAAATCCAGAAATTGATTTAAACTTCAAAAATTCATATCAATTCAACCGTAGCTCAGATTTAATATATTATATATGAAAAATTATCAGAAAAAATGCAACCTTTCCATCTGTACTAGTTTCATGCATGAAAAACCAACTTATACATGCTGAATATGGGAAAACACATTATGGCATATATAAGAGACCTAATTTAGAAATGCATTTGAACCTTTGGTTCAAATGGACTTCAAACGAATTGAACACTAGTTGCATTAGCTCAACAGCATCACATCTACATGCCATGTTCATGCATCATATTGTTGCATATGATTGTGTTTTGATTGCCGGCACTGTTCCTTCTCGATAGGTCCTGCTCCGGAGACGTTCCAGAGTACCTGTCTGTGAAGCAGTGCCTCCCCTGTTGTTTTACCAGGCAAGCAAACCCCCTTGTTCATTTCGATAAGACCCTACTCTCTCGCTCCTGCTCTCAGTTATTGCATTAGGACAACAACGATTCATCTGCTACTTTGTGCTGCGGTAGTTGAACCCATTCCTCTGCATGACCTGTCATTGCCACAGTAAATAGTTGAAACCCACTAGCATGTGTAGGAGTTGATTGAAGCCACTGATGTGTTCCTACCATGCTATGCCTGCTATTGCTTAGAGTTGTGTCAGGTCTGGTTCATTGGGAATGAATTGGAGTGTTACGATATGTTCTGATGCTGAGAGTTAAGTGTGTGAACACGATTTGGTAAAGGTAGCGGTGAGAGGCCATGTAGGAGTACATGGTGGGTTGTCTCACTGAAACCGTCCTTAAGCACTGAGTTCTATGTATGTTGTCCAATGACTCGATACTACCACACATTGGGCTCCGGGCGCTCCAAGCCCTCTCGACTTACTAATCAACTTGATCTCTGTCCAGGAGTCGCAACTAGTTTCTGGCGTTTGTAGGTAGTGTTAGTAGTCTACCAAGTGGCACCCGGCCAGGTGGGCTTGGGACAGACTAGGCACCAGTGGCACGGTGTACCAAGCGTAGATCCATCCGGCGAGGTGGGCTTGGGAACCCTGCACACATCGTTTGGGGCCGTGAGTGAAACCCCGGCCGGATCTCCTTGCGGATGGAACCCGAATAGGCGATAAACCTGGATTAGAGTCTTGTGTGGTTAGTCAGGTCGTGGCCGACACCCTCGCCAGGCTTCCGCTTGAAGGTTGCCGAGATACATGACGTGTACATGGCGGTAAGTGGCGAGAGCGTGTGTGAAGAGGTACACCCCTGCAGGGTTAACATGATCTATTCGAATAGCCGGGTCCGCGGTTATGGACTTCTTGGATGCTTACATGGTACATAGACAACTTGAAGTGGATACTATAAAATGCTCAAGACAAGTGTGAGTGCTATGGATGGCCTTCTCGTAGGGAGACGGGGATGAGTCCATAGTAGTGTATTGTGTGGTGATTAGTGGACTCGTGTACGTTGTTTCACCTCCAGAGTTTCTGGTAGTCGTAGAACAGGATAGCCACAGAGTCAACGCTGGCTTGCTGCAACTAAACCCCACATTATCTCTTGATACAGATGCATGTATGATAGGATCTGATGTAAGTCTTGCTGAGTACCTTCGTACTCATGTTGCTTTATTTATGTTTTTGCAGCGGAGACTTCGGTCTTACTAGTGTTCTCGTGGACTTCGACTAGTAGCTAGTACCTCAGCTACGATCTTGATCGGATGTTGTAGATAGTCAGGCTCTTTAGCCTTTTTCATTTGTAGATGTCTGTACCCAGACATGTAACGCTTCCGCTTGTTGCTTGTATGCTCTGTATGACGGGTCTTGTGACCCCTGTTTGCAATAAATGCTATGATGGCTCTTCTGAGCCTTTATCCATATAATTGTTGAGTTATGCTGTGATGCCATGTTGTACAGCACATACTTGCATGTTATGCGTACGTGTAATGTGTAGTGCTATGTGTGGGATCTGACTATCTAGTTGTTTATCTTTAGTAGCCTCTCTTACCGGGAAATGTCTCCTAGTGTTACCGCTGAGCCATGGTAGCTTGCTACTGCTCTGGAACACTTAGGCTGGCCGGCATGTGTCCTTCTTCGTTCCTGTGTCTGTCCCTTCGGGGAAATGTCACGCTTTGAGTACCGGAGTCCTGTTAGCCCGCTACAGCCCGGTTTACCGGAGTCCTGCTAGCCCAGTGCTACAGCCCGGACCCACTTGCTGATGACCGACACGTTCGAAGCTGGGTCATGGATGCCTGTCCCTGTAAGTCTGTGCCACTTTGGGTTTACGACTAGTCATGTCAGCCCGGGCTCTTTATCATATGGATGCTAGCGACACCATCATATACGTGTGCCAAAATGCGCAAACGGTTCCGGGCAAAGGTAAGACGACACCCGTGGGGATACCGTGCGTGAGGCCACAAAGTGATATGAGGTGTTACATGCTAGATCGATGTGGCATCGAGTCGGGGTCCTGACAGAAAATTATTTGTATAGTACGTCAATTATGTAAAGAAATGATGGAAGCTTGATAGCATTGCCAGAAGCCTCTTCATCATCCGGGTCCATGTGCCATGCACAAAATTATACTCCTTCATTCCTAAATATTTGTCTTTTTACAAATTTCAAACGGGCATATTTTAGAGTGTAGATTCACTCATTTTGCTTCTTATGTGTACTCCCTCCGTTCCTAAATATTCTATTCGTCTTTCTAGAGATTTCAACAAGTGACTACATACGGAGCAAAATGAACTCTAAAATATGTATATATACATCCGTATGTGCAGTCCATTTGAAATCTCTAAAAAGACAAATATTTGAGTAGTCACTCGTTGAAATCTCTAGAAAGACAAATACTCCGGAGTATATTTAAGAACCAAGGGGTAGTGCACAACCGCATGGGACACTCAGCCCAGTCATTGCGCCGCATTAATAGTGAGTAATGAGCAGTCAAATTATAAGCCCCACCTTTCCCACTGTAAGTTGCTCTGAAGAAGCAACCATCAATACGCTCTTCTTTGAATCCGCTCATACTACTCCATCCGTCACTGTTTATACAGCGCGCTTCAGAAAAAAGAAAAAAAATCTGTGGGACCAAGACGACTAGCGATCGGCCTGAAAAATAGCATTGGTAGTTATAGCACGGCGTCTATTACTAGAGGGAATAATGCGTACACACATGCATGCAGTGCTTCCACCCCGGTACACACATGCATGCACTTACTCCACTCCGTAGTAGTACAGAGTACATGGAGAGAAAATTGTGGACTTGATTGCGGTTACCACGCCCTAATTAATTGAGCATTAAACCAAACACGTCTAAAGTCTCTCTGGTGCTGGAAATGCATTGAGAGAAATGCATCATAATGAAGTGCGCCCTACAAACTATGACAGAGGGAGGAGTAGTATGAAGGTGCAAAACCAAGTACGCGTATGGCCAGTCGGTCAACGCACCTCCTCTTGGCATATCACTGACATGTGGGACAGGAGTGTGAGCAAACCGATCTCAATTGACGGCAAAGAGCCAACCCGCCGTTCCTTGAGAGAGACGAGGAACGAGAACACACAGACGGGCTCGCGCGGAGGCCAAGATATATTCGAGCATGGTTGGTTGATCGATATCATTCATTACATGTTGGGCTGCCGTTTTCCACCCTTCTCCGGAATAAACGTGTACTTTATCAGAGATAAAAAAATAAGAGTACAGACGCTCCACCATGCGGTTCTAGTAGTAGTACTACTCGTACTACTGCGCTTGGCTCTTTGCCTCTTCGTGAAGTCGAACAATGATGGTATTCCGCATGTTGGGTACTACAGTGTATGCCTCTCACAATCTGACACCGAATGGACTGATGCATGTCCACCGAGGGTAGGTTGCATTAGTCAAAAGGCGTAAGCGAGCTTCACCTTGTCATGCAAGCTTCTCCTCGTTCTGCGAGTTGACGGGACACACCAAAAAGTAGTGCTAGTCCATACTCCCTCCTTTCCGGTTAATATGGCTTAATCTTTTTTGTGGGTAAATGGGAGATCTTTATTCATATATAAGCATTCTTAGGACGATCAGCCAAGACACTGGTCACTAGGAAGCGAGGTACCCCGCAAAAAAAGAAGTAGGAAGCGAGGTGTTTCATCAAGCTAGCTCTCGGCCACATTCAAAGTGCAGCAAGCACGGTTCGCACGAAGATGCACGGCAAAGTTTGCTGACCTGTTTACATGCTAAATACCAAAAAAAGAGGAAATATTACCGAGTGCTACTATTTGTAATAGGATATGAGCCAGAATTAAGCGAGAATTGTGGCGAGTGTTCCATGCAATCAACTTCCATTATCACATGCGAGAACCCTCGAAGAGAACCAAATGTGTTGAAGATTGCTTTATCACATTTTAAAATTATAATAAGAGTGCAGACGCTCCTCCATCCAGTTCCTAGTGCTAGTATAGTACGTACCTTTATAGACTACAATAGTAGTACTAGTACTAGTAAACTTTGCGCTTGGCTGTTCGCCTATTCGAGAAGTCGAACAATAGTAGCACTAGTAGTATAGTGTATGCTTCTGGCAATCTGACACCGAATTAACTGTTGCACGTCCACCGCCTGAGTGAGGGAGAGCTTGCATTAGTCAAAAGTTTCTCCTTGTCCTGCGAGCCACCGTGCGCAAGCTTCCTCCGTCCTGCAACCTTCTCCTCATTCGGCAAGTTGACGGGACACAGCAAAAGTAATGCTAGTCCATACTGCCTCCTCTCCGGTTAATATGGCTTAATTTCAAATGAGATAAATACACTGTCTGTCACTGTATATTTGTAAAAATACGGTCAGTGGACTTCATAATACGCTCATTGTACTCAATATATATATATTCCGATGTTTATACGGTCACTAGCTCACCCTGACTGAGTATGTGTGTGCATGCATGTGTAGGTTGAGCACTTAGCGTGACCGTGTGTGTTCCGTCGTGTGCTCGGACATGCATGCATTAGGGCGTCGCGCGCGTTTTTGCGTCCATGTGTACGTGTGACTGTTCCATACACGTAGGGGGAGTATGTGTAGGGGCCACTAAGGAGCAGTCAAATCACACAGTAAGTTAGTCGGAAGAAGCAACCATCATTTCACTCTTGAATGACACGTACGCAATATAAAATGGTTGATATGGAGAGAAAAAGAAAACCACTATATATACACTAGCAGGAGCCTAAGCTACAAGCCTGCTTGCTAAGGTTGCTCTCTTCACAAGCATAGAATGACGGGCCTGATCCCGCAGTTGGGGGAAGGGAACAATGTTCTGCGTAGACGCGGTCGACATCCGCGAGGGAGAAAACCCACAGTCGGTGCGTCCCAATCGGGGGTCAGCGCGATATGGGTCGATGCCGCGTCCCAACCGCCCTTCTAGCTACAGCCCGACTGAAAACGACTGCCCGAAGCTCATAAACTTGCAGAGGCGGCCACCACTCTGGGTATTGGTCGTCATTTGTGGCTGCTGGATAGGCCAGACTTAATCTGTATTCCTGAAAACATTCTGAGCTAATTTTGTGTTTTCAGCACTCAAAAAAAAGGTACAGCCCGACGTCCCAAGTAGTCCATCTTCCTTTTGGAGCCGGCTTGCTCCACTGCCGTAGCTCCATTTCCATGTCGATCTTTCTCTACTTCTACCGGCTTCTACTTGTGATGAGTTTATGTCTCATGAACTAGTGCCAGTACTATTATTCTAATCACACTTCTTCAATATCTTTGCCATCAGGGATGCTCAGGTCGATTTTAGTGGAACTGCAAAAAAGCATCGTATGATCCGAGGGTGCCAACCGTCTTTCCTTCGACAGGTTCTACCTGGCCAGGGAATTAAATCATGTTTAGGGTTTAGGTTTTAAGTTGTAGTGACCCCATCAGTAGTTTTTCTTTTGTACACACTCTCACAACTTTTTTCTTTAGTTGTGAAGTAAATATTGGCTATGATCTGTGAATCATTGAGATGCATCAGCATGCGTGTTAGTTTTCCGTTGTATTTGATGGAATGTTGTAACGGGGCAACCTTGGAATAGGAATGAAAATGGAGTGGAAAGTTTCCGTTTTTCCAAAGATAAAATGGAAACGGAGAGAAACCAACGTTTCGTTTCGTTGGATCGCGCCATCGAGCAAAACCAACGTTTAAATCACGTCTGTCATGTTCGTGTCTCACCCTCCTCCACGGCTCGACCCCACACGGTCGCTCGGCATGCCACTCACCGCAAACCGAGTATACGATAACTTTCTCGCCTGCTTGTCGATGGATCGCGCCATGGAGTACTAGCACTACTGGAAGAGATTGACTAGTTGGGGGAGGACAGCTAGATGTAGCACGGACTCCCAAGAACTTTTTACATGCATGTTGTAGCTGGCTATTGCGACCTTTGAACGCGGAGCAGCCGCGTGAACCTGGAAGCGGCGCGGGCGACGCTCTCTTGGCCGGTGCGCCGCTTCAATGCCGGCGCCAGTGAGAGGTCGCGTCTGCTTTTGCCGGGCATGAATGCGGCACTGACCGTTTCGGGCGGGAAGCACGCACGGGTGATGAAGAGGGTTCGGGTTGGTCAGGACCGGCCGTGGCAACGGTCCGGACGTGCGCAAACAAGAGATGTTGTATGTTAATATTGTTGCATATATAATTAACAACGTAAATAATGTGCTAGTTGGACAAATATGATTGGAGATGGAGATGGAAATGTAATTTTACATAAACATGGATATGCATGTCTATGTCTATGTGTGTGCGCGCGACGACTCTCGCGACCTGGAAGCGGGGGCGTGTTTTTGATCGAGTTTTCTTTCTTGGTACGCTAGAAAATCAGTTTGTCTAATTCACATCTAGATGTTATTTAAGGATATCACATCTAACTCCCACAAGTATATAATGTAGCAACAAGAAACAAAAAAAACTAGGACAAAAAAATAGACCACAAACAGAGTGGACATCAACTTAGATGTGACATAACTATGTCACATTTAGATGTGTCCTAGACAGACCCTTAAAAAAATTCCGCCAGTTTTCGTTTCTTTTTTACGGGAACGCGCTTATTCTATTTGAAACCACTGCTATGGAGAGATTTTTTACTCCATTATAGCCTCTTGTTTGATAGAGTTTCTCACGTCTCGCTCTCTCACCCTCTCCATATCAAAACAAGATGACAATGTCCACTCTATCTCTCTCCTCACCGGTGCTCACAGATCCGGCCGAATCCCGTCCACTGCGGGAGGTGAGGAGGTGCAGCGTTGACGTTGTTGCCGTCAGCGATGAAGGAAGCCGATGCGCACCATCCTCTCAGAGTCGGCGCTGGCGCGGACAAAGATCCTCCGCGCCCTTGTTCGCTGCCATCGTGTGGGAAGATCCCGCCCGCCCACCTAAACGACATCTCGCCCACCTGAGGTATAACTTCTTGTACTGGTCCAGCTCCCCAGGTCACTGCGTGCGGGTTTTCTTCTATGCGACTACTCCCCAGCTCCCCATGCATAGTAGCTAGGGTTCGTTGGTTGGTCCAACATCACCTACTAGTACTATTATAGAGGAAATGCCACTCGAAAAGTTGTCCTGATTTATGCCTCGGTGGAGGTATAGATGTTGTTTCGACAAAAAGTACATGGTGGTTGTGCGGTCATTGTCCATATGGTGGTAGTACTATCACTGGTTAAATGAAGAAATGTTTTTTTCTCGGGTATCATGGTTTAGTTCCCATCAAGATATAATTATGATGCTTCTGTTTGTTGGTGTACTTTTCATTAATTCTTATTGACAATTGAGATGTCGTTGCTAACCCTTTTTTATATTTTTGGAAACAGCGATGCGTGTCTCCATACCCGGGCATGTCTTCCTCAATTTTAGTGGAACTGCACAAAATTGGATGGCCATTGTTGTTCTGCCTCACTGTCCTCTGCCACGTGGTTCTTCCTTCCTCGAGCTTGATTACTGAGAAGAAACAGACCACAGTGAGGATTTGTCGAACTTCATAGGTGCCTCACCCAAACTTGATGCCAAATGGATGATGCATCACCACGATGACCTATCGATGCTCATGGTTGCGCCTCATGGTTGCGTCGGTTGGTGAATCTGATCGATTTTCAATGAAAAACAAGTTGTCTTCCATCAGTGATCTTTGCTTGTTACGCACAAAGATGATATCCTTCGTTAGTACACCTTGGTTGCGTTGGAGACACAGTCGTCTTTCACGTTGGTGCAATTTTATCACACAATTGGCTATGAAATCAATTTTTTCCTCGAAGAAGGATCGACGTTGGTACTAAGAGCATAAGTTTTGTATTGATTTCTAAGCCTTCTCACAACTTTGTCTCCAGCTCCCCTGTAATTTTATTTGTCCAGCTATTAACTTTGATTTAATAAATGGTGTGACTAAAAACCCGGATGGACGTAGTAGCCCTCCATTTTTATTTACTCCGCATATTAGATTTGAATGAAGTCAAACTTTGTAATACTCTCAAACCTTTCCGATAATTGAAATTAAAATTCTTTATTTGTACACACTCTCACACATTTCCGATAATTTGGCGCATGAGTGGTTGTTCACTTAGGGCATGTACAATGGTTGAGAAGGTAGTATTATCTTAAGTCTTGCATGTAATTTAGATATGACAAAAAAGAGAGTCTACAATGGGTCATCTTTTAGCCTTATCTTTAATAACTAGTCATTCCTAAAAATGTGGTGAGACATATTGTGTTAAGAGATCATCTCTTGTCTTCGCTTAAATAAGAGAAGACACACCTTTTCTTATGAGTTCTCTCTCCTCCACCTCATTATTTATCCTACATGTCACTTCTAAGATAACACCATTGTACATGCCCTTAAGGGAGGGTAGTGTACCACACGTGAAGGCCAGGAAGTGCGACCAGGACGCGTGGGCGTGGATCGTTAGTTCATCGGAAGTAGTACTAGTTTTCTTCACTGTACATTAAATAAAGAGTTTCGTTTCGTAACTTACACAATTTAAAACGATTGTTATGGAGAGAATAAGAAAACCGTTCCACTATATATTAGTCGTATACATGAGAGTACTATATGGACGCAGCTACATTGACTTAGTGCACCTGCCTTTGGGTTTATGACAGGTGGGCCCACAATGTGGCTGGCTCACCTGTCATACAGCCAAAAGCAGATGCAATGAAGGCACCGGAGCTCAGTACGTACTACATTAGTATATATATAAGTGGGAGCCTCAATGCTTGTTCGCTAGGGTTTGCACTCTCCACATGCTCGCCGCACTACATATATGATACACGCTGGCGGCTCAGCGTTCATTTGCTAGGGTTTGCTATATTCACAGTCTCTCACCCTCTCTTCACCAGATCTAAACAAGACTGTGTTGGCCTCTTGTCTCTCTCTCCCCCCTCACAGCTGGTGAAGGAGGTGTCCGTATCCCATCACACCGGGAAGGGGAGGAGGTGCAGCGTTCACTCTATCGCCTTCGGCGAGGGAGGCAATCCACTGCCGGCTGCGCTGTTCTCTTTCACCCAGCGCCTGTGCGGGGGGGCCACCGACCCCTTCTTCCTCGCTGTCGTACATAGTGTGGGCAGATCCAGCCGCACGCCGCACGCCTTGCCACATCTCGACGACCCTAAGGTATAAGTTTCTTTGAAACCGTCGTTGCTCTAGCTGCATGTGGATCTTTTTCGATCTATAGTCGAATCTAGGTCTTGGTTCAAAGAGGAAAGAAGGGTGCGGTGGGGTGGAGCATAAATCTAGGATGTGGTTCAATGAGGAAAGGAGGGAGTAAAAGTAGTATAGACTGGCTATCCAGCCGCTTTATTGGTCGAAAAGGGAAAAAGGGGGTAACCCAGTACACACATCTGTAAGGAACCGATCTCTTTGTTGAAAAGGGAAAGAAACTAGGGGGTCGGGTAGTTTGTGCAGGACTAGATTTGCTGCCCTCACATAGGAAAAAAGTTCAAAGAGAACAAATATGGGACCAACACAGATATGCTGCTTGGCTACATACTCTGCATCACCCATTTATACGTGTGGATGCACATGGTGCTAGCATGTCCCATACAACTATTTTGCTGTTGTTAATCTAAGAATGCCGTCGGAAAATTGAAGTAATGCCACTGTTAAAAGTAAATTACATTTTTTAACGAATGTTGTTTCAAGAGAATGTCTCTGTTAATATGAATCAATGCAACCATTTTAGAAATGCAAGTATCCTACTTTGTTTTCCATCCAAGATAAGTTAGATGCTTCTTTCTGTCACCGTTTGTTTCATCCTCCTTTATCGGCAAGTAATTGTTTCCTTTTTGCCTCTGTTAAAACAGGGGTATCGATTGAACTTGTTACTATTGCGACATTTTGCTTTGCTACTCGAAACACTTATGTTTTAAGAGTGTTTTGTGCAGTTCAACTTGAATGTCACACCATTGACTTTGCTTAATTTTGGTGGAACTGCACAAAAGGAGATCGAGATTTGTTTCCAGTCTTCGTGGCGAGTTGTTTCAAATCTTGGTCTCAACCACATGATGTGCAGTGTGCTTTGAGATGTTGTGCTACTTGTTTTGGTACTGTTCTAAATAAATGTTGAATTAAAGCTATTGTATTGCTGTCTTTTCCCATTAAGTAGTGAACAAAAATGGGACCAACCCAGACATGATGCTTGTTGCTTTGTTACAACAAATTCAGCATCACCCCCTTTATAAGCCAGTAATTGATGCCACTCTCAGAATTAACTACTGAATCTTATTTCAAAACTGCAACACTTGTTAGGGATTGGCGAGATTACCATTTTTGTGGCCGCATGTTTCATCCTCCTTTATTAGCCAGTAATTGATTCCTTTTTTGCCTCTGTTTAAACAGGGATATCTATTCAACTTGTTGCTATTGCGACATTTTGCTTCGCTACGCGAAACACTTTGCTTGATTTCAGTGCAACTGCACAAAACGAGATTGGATTTCCTATTCGTGTTGGCAGATTCGTGTTTTATCCTAGTGTTCTCATGAAAGGTCAGTACAGGCCTTCATCCACATGATTGTGCAGTGTGCTTTGAGATGTTGTGCTACTTGTATTGGTACTGTTTTAAGTAAATGTTAAATTGAAGCTATTGTATTGCTATCTTTTCCCATTAAGTAGTGAACAAAAATGGGACCAACCCAGTCATGATGCTTGTTGCTTTGTTACAACAAAATCTGCATCACCCCCTTTATAAGTAGATGGAAGCACATATTGTTGTTGCGCCCACTCTCCCCTGGAACTGTTTATGCTTTTCTTTAATCGTTGCTGGTAAAATTAAGCAATGCCACTCTCAGAATTACATAACTACTGAATCTTAGTTCAAAACTGCAACACTTGTTAGGAAAGGTACTATCCTGCTTTGTAGTTCTTTCTACATGTTTAACCAAGGTATTGTTAAGATAATGTCTCTGTTAAAATGAATCAGTTGCATTGTTTTAGGAATGGTACTTTTCTGCTTTGTCGTTCTTTATACATGTTGAAACAAGGCATTGTTAAGATAATGTCTCAGTCAATATGAATGAATCACACTGATGGAGAATTGCTACTCTCCTGCTTTGTTTCCCATTAAGACAAGTCATCAACCGTTATTTCTCAGTAGTTGTTTCCCTTATACCTATTGTTGCTTACATGGATATCAAAATTAAAGCTCGTTTTTATTCCGACTTCAATTTTAGTTGAACTGCACAAAAGGAGCCAATGTGTCATAGGCAAACTGCTGCATTACTGGGTCCAGTTGGTCGTTCCACTTTGCAGAAAGAAGCAGTCACTGTTTGCACTACATTATAGAAGGAATGACTGAGAAGCTTTACAGAGTATTATTAGACACCGGTGACATGACTAGTCTGCAGAGACCATTGGCAACTTAACAACACATGGAGTGCCCTGGGCAAAAAGTGCCCAAACAAGTACAAGAAGCTACGACAGGACTCCACGATCATAGGCATTACATATTTTGAATGGGAAAAGCTTGTCAAAGTTTAATCATTGATGTTAGCAAGAAGACGTTAGTTTAATATATTGGAATTGGAAAACCTTGTCAAAATTTTCTCATTGATGTTAGCCAGAAGACATGCATTTGATATTTTTGAGTGGGACGCCCTTGCTGTGAGCAGCGTCGAGTGTTTTTCCTATTCCTGTGTTCAGTTTAGAAGTAAATAGTTACTCTGCTGAGATATTCCTGTGTTAAGAGTTTGCTCTGAATATTGTCTATGTAATGCCAGGCCTTGTGTTTGATTGCAAAGTTGAGCTTGTAATGTTGTGGCATGCGGCATCATGAGCTGTTCACCGTGCCTCCTGAGAATAATGCTTCGTATTGTTTTGCATGTCGATCTAATGCGAGTGATTTGCTTGTTAAGAAGATCATCCTCTTTTGTTGTTTCCGTGCGTAAGAAGTTCATCGTCTGATGTTTCATTCATAGCCTATACGACATGTCGGGTAGGTTAGATGTGAAAACATATGATCTTCCGACCAACTCATGATATTAGGCCGTGATTGGATCATCGTTTTCCAACCAAAACCGCTTGTAAAACTGACGCTTGTAAATTAAAGCAGATGGTCTCGGGCGAAGGCGCTTGGTTGGTTGATTTTGACTAGTAAAATATTGGAAGTACTTCACACATGATAAAAATGTTGAACGACACTCGGGCGATTGCTAATCCAGCCGTTAGCTGCTGTTTCAGCCTTGCCCATGGATGGCATATTACGCACGTCGTGCATGTATCGTCTGGTAATGTCGTCCATATAGCAGTGCTCGTAAAATATACACTGGTCTCTAAAATTACACGCGTAACCCGCCGGTTTTACTTACAGACCTCGGGCCCTTGGTTTCATTACGCCTGTATTTTACTCGTTGTTTTCGATGACGAGTAAATTACACTTGTATGTTAATACAGGTTTGAAATAAACCAGAGCTCCCAAGCACGGCCTTACCGTTTCATGCCGTCTCAGTTTCTCGAAGGTGCTCATAGGTGTCCGATGATCCTGGCTTTCTGAATGAGCAGCGGGCGCTGTATTAGACCTCCGTAGGGCCCGCGAGGCCCTCTCTGTTGTCCTTCAAGTTGTTGCGCTCGTCGTGGCACTGAGCATTGTTAACATCGTCAACGAACATGAGGATTCAGGAGATGACTTTATTTTGACTGGATGACACTAGGGGACCCACTAGGGCCATAGCTAGTACGTACGCAAGTGCCTCCTTATTATGTACAACTATTTTTTTGCTTTCTCCTGGTTTCTTGACATCACGGTCCCACACCATTGTCAGCCAATGTAGTCAATATAAACGAGAGAATTGCACAAGGTGCGGCCGATAGCTGGGACCAAGCAGCTCGAGCAGTATTTGTGTTTTTGAGGCGTGAGCACTGTAGAGTTTTTCTTGGAGATGATTTCGTTGTTGTTCACAGGAGAGCGGGGTATTACTGGGCGGGATGTGGCCCATCTAGCCCAGGCCAGATATCCAGCCTAGATACTAATTTTTTCAAGATGAAATTGGCTAGCCCAGCTATACGTCTTTCTGAGGAATACCCAGACAAGGTCAACTTGTTATTCTCCGCCCCGCTGGGCTGCAAATCTTTCTTAGGAGGGATGCATTAGGCTTAACAGGAAAATGGGCTTTAAAAATAATAAATGGGATGTAATTATAAAAACTGGGTAGTAACTATTAAAAAATGCACCAAACACGAAATTAGTTTATAAAATATTATTTATGGATTTTGAAAATCTTAAATTTTCATTGTTGCGCGCGCAATGTTTCGTTGGATTTTTACGTAATACAAATTTATATTTAATCTGACTAAAAATTTCGGGATAAAAATATTTCGGATCCCGTCAAAATGTTGGAAATTTTATTGAATTATGTCTTCAACGGTTGGTTGAAATTATTAATCATTGTCCTAGCTAGAAAATGGGTTGTACTTTTAACAAACTATAAATGGGCTATTGTAAATTCCATTAGAATTCAAAAATGGGTTGTACATTCTTACAAAACACAAATGGGCTATAAGTTCTCTGCCACACACTTGTGGGCCTACTAAGTGACATGTCCCCTAAAAAAATAAGTTGACGCGTATGCAAGGCTTTGTCAACTTATTATAGTCAACACACGGTTCTAGCAGCAGTGGACGTTGGATGTCTATCCAATGGATGTCGTGCTTCTTTTTCAATCTTGAATATTGTTAGCTTCGGCCGCCCCAAAAATGATTCCTCCCTCTGACATCTGGGGCGCACCGTTTCGGAGTCTGACCTGTGGGCCTACTAAGTTGGAGCGTACCAAGGGCTTTGTCAACTTAGTCAATATAAATGATTCTAGCTTCAGTGACCGTACGATGTCCATCCAACGGTTGTAGTGCTTCTTCAACCTCTGGTGTTCTTGGTCCAGCCGCCCAAAGCAGCGCTGGTCGTGCCGCCTGCTCCTCCCTCATGTGGCCGGCTGTGCTGCCGCGGAGGCCTCACCGCCCCCATACTACTCCCACCGCTAGCCAGGCCATCCCTCCACTCACCCACACCCCCTGTTATTCTACGACGATGACAGCCTCACACCGTAGCCGAACCAATGAACCCTTGTACTCCTCTCCGTGCAGGCTTCCACTGTTGCGTCTTCCCCGGCTCCGCGTCATCCCCTTTCTAGGCCTCGCCGTCGTCCACCGCCCTGTTGCTCTCGGCGCGGCATGGTCAACGTGGTCAATGACTGACTTCCATCGGAAGAGTACTGTACATGGAGAGGCTGACAGCTGGGTCCACGACGGCCGCAAGGAAGTGCCTCCTTATTATGCGCAAATAATTATTCCTCCACCTGACAGCAAGGACCCACCGAATGGGTGATGACCCACAAGTATAGGGGATCTATCGTAGTCCTTTCGATAAGTAAGAGTGTCGAACCCAACGAGGAGCAGAAGGACATGATAAGCGGTTTTCAGCAAGGTATTCTCTGCAAGTACTGAAATAAGTGGTAACAGATAGTTTTGTGATAGGATAAATTATAACGAGTAACAAGTAACAAAAGTAAATAAAGTGCAGCAAGGTGGCCCAATCCTTTTTGTAGACAAGGACAAGCCTGGACAAACTCTTATAATAGGAAAAGCGCTCCCGAGGACACATGGGAATATCATCAAGCTAGTTTTCATCACGCTCATATGATTCGCGTTCGGTACTTTGATAATTTGATATGTGGGTGGACCGGTGCTTGGGTACTGCCCTTACTTGGACAAGCATCCCACTTATGATTAACCTCTATTGCAAGCATCCGCAACTACAACAAAAGTATTAAGGTAAACCTAACCATAGCATGAAACATATGGATCCAAATCAGCCCCTTACGAAGCAATGCATAAACTAGGGTTTAAGCTTCTGTCACTCTAGCAACCCATCATCTACTTATTACTTCCCAATGCCTTCCTCTAGGCCCAAATACAAACATGAAGGCATCATGATTACTTCATAACAGCAACTTATATAAATTTTGTCATATGATTACTTATGTTCTGGTGATGATCTTTTCACAAAGCCAAAGTATGAATCAGAAACCTTATTGGGCACCAACAATTATAATCTCAGTCATTTTATCATAACACCAGAAAGAGTCTATGTCAGAGCTTAAAAGCAAGTCCACATACGCAACTATCACTTGGTCCTTCATAATTGCTAACACTCACGCGATACTTGTGGTTACAGAGTTTTAATCGGACACAGAGAAAGATAGGGGCTTATAGTTTTTGCCACACAACCTTTTACCTCAAGGGTAATGTCAACAATAATAATTCACACTCCCCCACATCCAATTAGATATATATATCATGTTCTTTTCAACATGCTGAGCTTGCCAAAGGATAAAATGAAAAAGGAAGGGTGAAGATCACCGTGACTCTTGCATAGGGTAGAGGATAATAATAAAAGATAGACCCTTCGCAGAGGGAAGCAGAGGTTGTCATGCGCGTTTAGGGTTGATGCACAAAATCTTAATGCAAAAGAACGTCACTTTATATTGCCCCTTGCATGTGAAACTTTATTATGCAGTCCGTCGCTTTTATTGCATCCACAACAAGTTCGTACAAAGCTTATTTCTCTGCACTAATAAGTCATGCATATTTAGAGAGCAATTTTTTATTGCTTGCACCGATGACAACTTACTTGAAGGATCTTACTCAATCCATAGGTAGATATGGTGGACTCTCATGGCAAAACTGGTTTAAGGGTATTTGGAAGCACAAGTAGTATTTCTACTTAGTGCTGAAGATTGGCTAGCATGAGGGGGAAAGGCAAACTCAACACGGTAGAGGAACCATGACAACATACTTTATCTCAGATGTAAGAGAACATAACTCATTATGTTGTATTCCTTGTCCAACATGAACTCTTTAGCATGTCATATTTTAATGACTGCTCCCAATCATAAAAGATGTCAATGATAATATATCTATATTTGAAACATCTCTTTCCCTTATTACTTCCTATTAATTGCAATGATGACCAAAGCTATATTTGCCAACTCCTAACAACTTTAAATCATCATACTCTTTCTATGTGAAGTCATTACTTTCAATAAGATCAATATGAACTCTTGATTCTTTTTATTCTTTTTCTTCTAATCACCCAAGATCATGGCAAAATACTCAAGCCCTTGACTCAACACTAATCTTTATTATATAGCTCACGGACTTGATTACAAAGAAAGATCATAAAGCAAAACTCAAAACTAGATCATGCCATGACTTTATTCTACTAAATCAAGATACTACTAATAGGATTGAACTAAGAAAAACGGTAAAGATAGGAGTTGTGATGGTGATACGATACCAGGGCACCTCCCCCAAGCTTGGCAGTTGCCAAGGGGAGTGCACATATGATTATGTCTCCTTCTTTGTTGTTGGTGGTGGAGGTGTTGGTGATGATGGAGTTGTTGCGTTTTTCTTCTCTAGCTTGCGTCTGAGGCTAAAATTTTCATCCCTCAGATCCTCATTCTCGAGCTCAAGCTTCATTTTCTTTTTGCATAGTGCTGCCTTGTTGTCCTGCAGAAAACGAGGTGGGATAGATTGGACCTTATGGAGGCTTGACTTCTTGAACTCCACATGCATATCACCAGGTTGAGGTAGGGGATAGTCCGCTTTGTCGGAACTCGTTTCCTCCTTCCTCTTTGGATCATAGTCTTCTTCTTCCTCCGTGGTCCAGCCATAATGCTCCACATCCCCATATGCCTTGGGATTTGCAATATAATCAGCCATGTAACTCTCTCCCTCAGAATCTTGGGAAGACATCTTGCTCTAATCTGCAGCAGCAACAGCTCGAAACGAAAACAGAGGATATTTGCGTGATACGAGAGTCAAAACCTTCGGGACTATATATAATGAATTTTTACCGACCAAAATATGTATCGTGCAAGGAAACGGAGTGCAGAGGGCACACGAGGTGCTCACGAGGTAGGGGGCGCGCCCTCCACCCTCGTGGAGGCCTCGTGTCCTCCCCGGACTGCTACTTATTTTTTTATTTTTCTAAATATTCCAAAACGGAGAAATATTGCATTAAAAATTGTTTTGGAGTCGGTTTACTTACTGTACCACATACCTATTCCTTTTCGGGGTCTGGAACGTTCTGGAAAGTGTCCCTTATGTATTCCTCCGGGGTTACGGTTTCAATAATATAAGTTTCAACATTTATAGGATTACCTAAGATATAGTGTTTGATCCTTTGACCGTTTACCACCTTCGGATTTGTGCCTGCGAAGTTGTTGATTTTTATGGCACCGGAACGATAGACCTCCTCAATAACGTAAGGACCTTCCCATTTGGAGAGAAGTTTTCCTGCAAAAAATCTTAAACGAGAGTTGTATAGCAATACATAATCACCTACATTAAACTCATGCTTTTGTATCCTTTTGTCATGCCATCTTTTAACTTTTTCTTGAAACAACTTGGCATTTTCATAAGCTTGGGTTCTCCATTCATCAAGTGAGCTAATATCAAATAACCTCTTCTCACTGGCAAGTTTGAAATCATAGTTGAGCTCTTTAATAGCCCAATATGCCTTATGTTCTAGTTCGGGAGGTAAATGACATGCTTTTCCATAAACCATTTTATACGGAGACATACCCATAGGATTTTTATATGCAGTTCTATAGGCCCATAATGCATCATCCAGTTTTTTGGACCAATTCTTTCAGGACCTATTGACAGTCTTTTGCAAAATTAATTTGAGCTCTCTATTGCTCAATTCTACCTGACCACTAAACTGCGGGTGATATGGAGATGCAATTCTATGATTAACGTCATATTTAGCAAGCATCTTACAGAAAGCACCATGAATAAAGTGTGAACCGCCATCAGTCATTAAGTATCTAGGGACTCCAAACCTCGGAAAAATAACTTCCTTAAGCATTTTAATAGAAGTGTTATGATCAGCACTACTAGTTGGAATAGCTTCTACCCACTTAGTAACGTAATCAACAACAACTAAAATATGAGTGTAACCCTTAGAGGTAGGAAAAGGTCCCATATAACCAAAGCCCCAAACATCAAATGGCTCAATAACAAGTGAATAATTCATAGGCATTTCTTGACGTCTACGGATATTACCAATTCTTTGACATTCATCACAAGACAAAACAAACTTACGGGCATCCTTGAAGAGAGTAGGCCAATAAAAGCCAGATTGCAATACCTTATGTGCAGTTCTATCTCCAGCGTGGTGTCCTCCATAGGCTTCGGAGTGACACTTGCGTAGGATATGTTCCTGTTCATGCTCAGGTGCACAACGTCTAATAACACCATCTACTCCTTCTTTATAAAGATTTGGGTCATCCCAAAAGTAATGTCGCAAGTCGTAGAAAAACCTTTTCTTTTGTTGGTATGTGAAGCTAGGCGGTATAAATTTAGCAACAATATAATTAGCATAATCAGCATACCAAGGAGTGCTATGAGAAGTACTTATGACATTTAATTGCTCATCAGGAAAGCTATCATCAATAGGTAGTGGGTCATCAAGAACATTCTCTAGCCTAGACAAGTTGTCTGCAACGGGGTTCTCAGCTCCTTTTCTATCAACAATATGTAAATAAAATTCTTGAAGCAAGAGAACCCATCTAATGAGTCTAGGTTTTGCATCTTTCTTTTCCATAAGATATTTAATAGCAGCATGGTCTGTGTGAATAGTTACTCTAGAATCAACAATATAGGGTCTAAATTTATCACAAGAAAATACAACCGCTAAAAGTTCCTTTTCGGTAGTAGCATAATTTCTTTGAGCATTGTCTAGAGTCTTACTAGCATAATGGATAACATTCAATTTCTTATCAACTCTTTGCCCTAGAACAGCACCTACAGCATAATCACTAGCATCACACATAATTCCAAAGGGTAAATTCCAATCAGGTGGCTGAACAACAGGTGCAGAGACTAATGCTTTCTTAAGTATTTCAAATTCTTCTACACAATCATCATCAAAGACAAATGGTACATCTTTTTGTAATAAATTAGTCAGAGGCCGAGAGATTTTTTGAGAAGTCCTTGATGAACCTCCTATAAAATCTGGCGTGACCAAGGAAACTTCTTATACCTTTGATGACCTTGGGACATGGCATCTTTTCAATAGCATCAACCTTGGCTTTATCAACTTCAATACCTCTTTCAAAAACTTTGTGCAAGACAATACCTTCATTAACCATAAAGTGGCACTTTTCCCAATTCAAGACAAGATTAGTTTCTTCACATCTCTGCAAAACTCGAGCAAGATTGCTCAAGCAATCATCAAAAGTGGAACCATAGACGGAAAAGTCGTCCATGAAAACCTCACAAATTTTCTCGCAAAAGTCAGAGAATATAGCCATCACGCATCTTTGAAAGGTAGCAGGTGCATTACATAAACCAAAAGGCATCCGTCTATAAGCAAAAGTACCAAAAGGGCATGTAAAAGTAGTCTTTGATTGATCTTTAGCCGACACAGGTATTTGAGAAAAACCAGAATAACCATCTAGAAAGCAATAATGTGTATGTTTGCATAGTCTTTCTAGTATTTGATCAATAAAAGGTAAGGGTTAATGATATTTCTTAGTAGCCTTATTTAATTTGCGGAAATCAATTACCATCCTATAACATGTGATAATTCTTTGCGGAATCAATTCATCTTTATCATTAGGGACAACAGTAATACCTCCCTTCTTAGGGACACAATGGACAGGACTTACCCACTGACTATCAGCAACGGGATAAATTATACCTGCCTCCAGAAGCTTGAGTATTTTTTTCTTACCACTTCTTTCATTTTAGGATTCAAACGTCGTTGAGGATCACAAACTGGTTTGGCATCAGCTTCCAAATTTATTTTATGTTGACATAGAGTGGGACTGATGCCCTTAAGATCATCCAGAGTATATCCAATAGCGGCACGATGCTTCTTCAGAGTTTTCAATAATCTTTCTTCTTCATGCTCTGAAAGGTTAGCGCTAATAATAACAGGATATATTTTCTTTTCATCAAGATAAGCATATTTAAGATTATCAGGCAACGGTTTAAGCTCAAACACGGGATCACCCTTGGGTGGAGGAGGATCCCCTAGGATTTCAACAGGCAAATTGTGTTGCAGAATAGGTTCCTGTTTAAAGAATAATTCATCTATTTCCCTTCTTTCATTTATGAACATATCATTTTCATGGTCTAGCAAATAGTGTTCTAAAGGATCACTAGGAGGTACAGCAATAGAAGCAAGACCAATAATTTCATCCTTACTAGGAAATTCCTCCTCACGATGTTGTTTACTAAATTTAGAGAAATTAAACTCATGGACCATATCATCCAAGCCAACAGTAACAACATTCTTTTTGCAATCTATCTTAGCATTAACGGTACGCAAGAAGGGTCTACCAAATATAATGGGGCAAAAACTATCTTGTGGAGAACCGAGAACAAGAAAATCAGCGGGATATTTGGTTTTCCCACACAAGACTTCAACATATCTAACAATTCCCATTGGAGATATAGTATCTCTATTGGCTAGTTTAATTGTAACATCAATATCTTCTAACTCAGCAGGTGCAATCTCATGCATAATTTCTTTGTATAATTCAATGGGTATAACACTAGCACTAGCACCCATATCACATAAGCCATCATAACAATGATCTCCTATTTTAACAGAAATAACAGGCATGCCTACCACAGGTCTATGTTTATATCTATCACAGGGTTTAGCAATTCTAGCAGTTTCACCAGTGAATTGAATAACATGCCCATCAATATTATCATACAAGAGATATTTAACAATAGCAATATTGGGTTCTACTTTGACTTGCTCGGGAGGTGTATAAGTCCTAGTATTGCTTTTACGAACAACAGTTGAAGCTTTAGCATGATCCTTCATTCTAACAGGGAAAGGAGGTTTCTCAACATAAGAAGTAGGAACAATAGGATCATTATAAGTGACAATCTTTGCTTCAGCTTTAATAGGTGCAGCTACTTTTACTTCTATGGGAGGATGATATTTAAACCACTTCTCCTTGGGGAGATCAACATAAGTAGCAAAAGATTCACAGAAATAAGCTACTATCTCAGAGTCAAGTCCATATTTAGTGCTAAACTTGCGGAAAATATCGGTATCCATAAAAGATTTAACACAATCAAACTTAGGTGTCATACCTGACTTCTTACCTTCGTTGAGGTCCCAATCTTCAGAGTTGCGTTTAATTCTATCCAATAAATTCCATCCAAATTCAATAGACTTCATCATAAAAGAGCCAGCATAAGAAGTGTCGAGCATGTTGCGATTATTTTCAGAAAGCCGAGCATAAAAATTCTGAAGAATTGTCAATTTTGAGAGTTCATGATTGGGGCATGAATATAACATTGATTTAAGCCTCCCCCAAGCTTGAGCAATGCTTTCTCCTTCACGAGGCCAAAAATTATATATATAATTGCGATCACGATGAACAAGATGCATAGGGTAATACTTTTGATGAAATTCCATTTTCACTCTTTTATAGTTCCATGACCTCGTATCATCACATAGCCTATACCATGTCAATGCGTCTCCCTCCAAAGATAAAGGGAAAGCCTTCTTCTTAACAACATCATAGGGTATACCTACAAGCTTAAATAGTCCACAAATATCATCCACAAAGCGTAGATGTTCGTCAGGATGCTTTGTTCCATCTCCTGCAAAAGTGTTAGCTAGCAGTTTTTCCATCATACCCGAAGGAATTTGAAAAGCAGTTTCATCTACAATAGATTCAGTAGGTTCAGTAGGTTGAGGAGCAACTCTTGGCTCAACCGGACGGGGTGAAGATACCCCGAACAAGCCCCTCAAACAATTACTTTCCATAGTAACAAGTGCTAGAAAATTTTAGCACACTAAATAAATTTTTTCCTTACCAAAGGCGCTTCACTCCCTGGCAACGGCACCAGAAAAGAGTCTTGATGACCCACAAGTATAGGGGATCTATCGTATTCCTTTCGATAAGTAAGAGTGTCGAACCCAACGAGGAGCAGAAGGAAATGATAAGCGGTTTTCAGCAAGGTATTCTGTGCAAGTACTGAAATAAGTGGTAACAAATAGTTTTGTGATAGGATAAATTGTAACGAGTAACAAGTAACAAAAGTAAATAAAGTGCAGCAAGGTGGCCCAATCCTTTTTGTAGCAAAGTGCAAGCCTGGACAAACTCTTATAATAGGCTCCCGAGGACACATGGGAATATCGTCAAGCTAGTTTTCATCACGCTCATATGATTCGCGTTCTGTACTTTGATAATTTGATATGTGGGTGGACCGGTGCTTGGGTACTGCCCTTACTTGGACAAGCATCCCACTTATGATTAACCTCTATTGCAAGCATCCGCAACTACAACAAAAGTATTAAGGTAAACCTAACCATAGCATGAAACATATGGATCCAAATCAGCCCCTTACGAAGCAACGCATAAACTAGGGTTTAAGCTTCTGTCACTCTAGCAACCCATCATTTACTTATTACTTCCCAATGCCTTCCTCTAGGCCCAAATAATGGTGAAGTGTTATGTAGTCGATGTTCACATAACACCACTAGAGGTTAGACAACATACATCTTATCAAAATATCGAACGTATACCAAATTCACATGACTACTAATAGCAAGACTTCTCCCTTGTCCTCAGGAACAAACATAACTACTCACAAAGCATATTCATGTTCATAATCAGAGGGGTAATATTGTGCATAAAGGATCTGAACATATGATCTTCCACCAAATAAACCAACTAGCATCAACTACAAGGAGTAATCAACACTACTAGCAACCTACTAGCACCAATCCCAGACTTGGAGACAAGAATTGGATACAAGAGATGATCTAGGGTTTGGAGATGAGATGGTGCTGGTGAAGATGTTGATGGAGATTGCCCTCTCCCGATGAGAGGAGCGTTGGTGATGACGATGGTGATGATTTCCCCCTCCCGGAGGGAAGTGTCCCCGACAGAACAGCTCTGCCGGAGCCCTAGATTGGTTCCGCCAAGGTTCCGCCTCATGGCGGCGGAGTCTTGTCCCGAAAGGTTCTCTTCTATTTTTTTCTCATCGAAAGACTTCATATGGGAGAAGATGGGCGTCGGAGAGCCACCAGGGGGGGCACGAGGTAGGGGGCGCCCCCCCCCACCCTCGTGAGCAGGGTGTGGGCCCCCTGGCCTTCATCTTTGGCGACGATTTTTCTTTATTTATTTTAAGGTATTCCGTGGAGTTTCAGGACTTTTGGATTTGCGCAGAATAGTCCTTCAATATTTGCTTCTTTTCCAGCCCGGAATTCCAGCTGCCGGCATTCTCCCTCTTCATGTAAACCTTGTAAAATAAGAGAGAATAACCATAAGTATTGTGACATAACGTGAAATAACAGCCCATAATGCAATAAATATCGATATAAAAGCATGATGCAAAATGGACGTATCAAAGGGTCACCTTATTTCACGAAAAAAATATTTCCCCCTGACTGCTGGGACCCACCGGATTGTCCATCGTATTTCGCGAAAAAAACATTCCCCCCGCTGTCAGCTCGGACCCACCGGAAGTGCCTCTTTATTACGCACAAAAAATGAATACTCCCCCTGCTAGCTGGGACCCACCTTGGTGGGAGGCTGACTTGTGGGCCTACTAAGTTGACGGGGACGGAGGGCTTTGTCAACTTAGTCAATATGAACGATTCTAGCTCCAGTGACCGTACGATGTCCATCCAACAGCCGTAGTGCTTCTTCAACCTCTAGTCTTCTTGCTCCAGCCGCCCAAAGCAGCGCCGGTCATGCCGCCTGCTCCTGCCTCCCGTGGCCGGCTGTGCTGCAGCGGAGGCCTCACCGCCCCCTACTATTCCCACCGCTGGCCAGGCCCTGCGGCGACGGCAGCCTCACACCAGAGCCGAACGAGTGAACCCTCATACTCCTCTCCGCGTGGGCATCCACTGCCGCGTCTTCACCGGCTCCGCGTCGTCCCCTTCCTAGGCCTCGCCGTCGTCCACCGCCTGGTGCTCTCGGCGCGGCGTGGTCAATGTGGTCAAGGAATGACTTCCATCGGACGTGGACTGTACGTGGAGAGGCTGACAGCTGGGTCCACGGCCGCAGCAAGGAAGTGCCTCCTTATTACGTGGAAAATAATGATTCCTCCACCTGACAGCAGGGACCCATCGGACGGGCCACCGTATTTTGCGAAAAAATGTTTCCCTCCTGACTGCTGGGACCCACCAACTACACCTTCGCATGCAAGGAAGTGCATCGGGGCAAAAAAACAAAAATGATTTGCCCCCTGACTGCTGGGACCCACCAGCTACATCTTCGCACGCAAGGAAGTGCGTCCGGGCAAAAAAAACCAAAATGATTTGCCCCCTGACTACTGGGACCCACTAGCTACATCTTCGCAGGCAAGGAAGTGCCTGACAGTCGGGACCCACCTGGTCGAAGCGTACGTAGCGTTGTCATTCTGGTCGCAAACGTGTACATACATATTGGTCGATGTAGAGGCGCGCACGTGTCGTAGTAGAGGCGCGCAACGTGTCGTAGTAGAGGCACGCACATGGCATGTACACGTACGTACAACGGCCAGGGTGCAAGAAAAAAAATACGGCCACGTACGTACATACGGGCAGGGTCTCGAACACCTACTCGCGCATACGTACATGGCTAGGTCGGAACGGAGAAACAACATCGTCGTCGTGTTCATGGGGAGGCAACAGAATGCGTCGTGTTCATGGGAAGGCAACGGAATGCGTCGTGTTCATGGGGAGGGAACGAAATGTGCCGTGTTCATCGGGAGGCAACGGAATGCGCCGTGTTCATCGGGATGCAACGGAACGCGTGGGAGCCAACCGGCTTGGACGGAACAGGCGATGGAAACGAGGCCTGGCGTACCGCAGAACGGAGGAAACGGACCTCCTACGGTTGAAACAGGGGTCCTGTTGATCGGGAGGGGTGTGGTGTACCGCAAAATAGACGAAACAGACCTCCTACGGTCGAAACGAGGGTCCTGTTGATCGGGAGGGGTGTGGCGTACCGCAAAACGGACGAAACGGACTTGTGTTGGAGCGCTACGGTCGAAGGGGTCCTGTTCATCGGGAGGGGTGTGGCGTACCGCAAAACGGGACTCCACGGGATACTGTTCATCTCCACCGTCGACCTCCTCCAGCCTCCACGGGCTACCGTCGACCTCCTCCAGCCTCCACGGGCTCCTGTTCATCCAGCCTCCACCGCGCGCTACTCCACCGGCTACTATTCAACCACTCCTCCACCATCTATTGTTCATCCAGCCATCCACACCATGGGGTCCTGTTCAACCACCCCTCCACGGGCACCCCTCCATCGTCTACTATTCATCCAGCCCTCCACCACACAACGGGGTCCTGTTCATCCAGAGGCAACGCCACCACTCACTGTTCATCCACCCCCACCCCCCCGCAACGCTCACTCTTCATCCCAGAGGCAGCATCGATCGGCTTCAGTTAGCAGCAGTAGCGAAGGAATCGCTCGATCGGGTTCAGTTAACAGCCATCGATCGATCGAGTTCAGTAATGCGTAGCCTGCAGTGCAATCGCCCGGGTTCAGTTAGAGCCCAACGCCTCGCTTGGGTTCAGTTAGAGCCAACGCCTCGCACACACGCGTGTACCTGTACGAGAGAAACGCGCATCGCTCGGCCCCTGACCTCCCGCTGTAACTGGCAACTCCCCGAAATTTTACTCCCCCTTGCTTCTACCATGGTTTTTTCCATCATGGACGGCCCAAAGAATGTCATGCAGCTGCGTCTCCGGCCCGCCCAGGACGAAAAGCCCATTTTCTGTCATGATTTTTTGTCATAGAAGTAGGAGCCCACCACATCTATGATGATACCAGGTTTTGTCACAATTATCGTCATAGAAGTGTCATATGTATGACAGAAAAAAAATTTGTTCGGCCCAAAATGTCACGAATGTGTCCTTTTTTGTAGTGACTAGAGCAAAACTATCTAGCTCAAAAGATATAGGTGAAGCACATAGAGTATTCTAATAAATTCCAATCAGGTGGGTTTCTCCCAAAAGGTGTGTACAGCAAGGATGATTGTGGTAAACTAAAAAGCAAAGACTAATATCATACAAGACGCTCCAAGCAAAACACATATCATGTGGCGAATAAAAATATAGCTCCAAGTAAAGTTTCCGATAGACGAAGACGAAAGAGGGGATGCCTTCCGGAGCATCCCCAAGCTTAGGCTTTTGGCTATTCTTGAATATCTTGGGGTGCCTTGGGCATCCCCAAGCTTAGGCTCTTGCCACTCCTTATTCCATAGTCCATCAAATCTTTACCCAAAACTTGAAAACTTCACAACACAAAACTCAACAGGAAATCTCATAAGCTCCTTTAGTGCAAGAAAGAAAAACCACCACATAAGGTACTGTAATGAACTCATTCTTTATTTATATTGGTGTTAAACCTATTGTATTACAACTTCTCTATGGTTCATACCCCTACATACTAGCCATAGATGCATCAAAATAAGCAAACAACACACGAAAAGCAGAATCTGTCAAAAACAAACTAGTCTGTAGCACTCTGTAACTCTCGAATACTTCTGGAACTCTAAACCTCCTACCAAAATAGGAAGTCCTGGGCAATTTATCTATTGATCCACAGCAAAAAGAATCAACGAAAAAGCACGTTTCTGTGAATTACTAAAATTATTTCGTGCAAAGTTTCTGTTTTTCAGCAGAATCAAATTAACTATCACCATAGGTTATCCTATAGGTTCTACTTGGCACAAACACTAATTAAAACATGAAAACACATCTAAACAGAAGGTAGATGCAAATTTTATTACTAAACAGAAGCAAAAACAAAAAAACTAAAATAAAATTGGGTTGCCTCCCAACTAGCGTTATCGTTTAACGCCCCTAGCTAGGCATAAAAGCGAGGATAGATCTAAGTAGTGCCATCTTTGGCACTCAATTCATAAGTAGCTCGCATGGTAGATTCATAAGGTAATTTGAATTTCTTTCTTGGAAAGTTCTCCATGCCTTTCCTTAATGGAAATTGGAATCTAATATTCCCTTCCTTCATATCAATAATCGCACCAATCGTTCTAAGGAAAGGTCTACCAAGAATAATAGGACATGAAAGATTGCAATCTATGTCAAGAACGATAAAATCTACGGGCACCAAATTCCTATTTGCAATAATGAGAACATCATTGATCCTTCCCATTGGCTTTTTAATGGTGGAATTCGCAAAGTGCAAATTTAAAGAGCAATCATCAAGATCATGGAAACCTAGAATATCGCATAAAGTTTTCGGAATCGTGGAAACACTAGCACCCAAATCACACAAAGCATAACAATCATGATCTTTAATTTTAATCTTTATAGTAGGTTCCCACTCATTGTTAAGTTTTCTAGGTATAGAAACTTCCAAATTAAGTTTTTCATCATAAGATTGCATCAAGGCATCAACAATATGTTTGGTAAAGGCTTTATTTTGACTATAAGCATGAGGAGAATTCAAAACGGATTGCAACAAGGAAATACAACTTTCTAAAGAACAATTATCATAATTAAATTCATCCAAGATAGTGGGTTCAATGCTATTTAAAGTCTTGACCTCTCCAATCTCACTTTTACCAAATTTTAGCATCAAGATCTAAGAACTCTGAATCATTGGGACGCCTTTTAACTAAAGTTGACTCATCTCCAGTCCCATCATTATTAAGATTCATATTGCAAAACAAAGATTTAATAGGGTACACATCAATAACTTTTAGATCCTCATCATTATTTTCATGGAAACTAGAAGAACACGCTTTTACAAAGCAATCTTTCTTAGCACGCAATCTAGCGGTTCTTTCTTTGCACTCATCAATGGAAATTCTCATGGCTTTGAGAGACTCATTGATATCATGCTTAGGAGGAGTAGATCTAAGTTTCAAAGAATCAACATCAAGCGAAAGTCTATCAACGTTCCTAGCCAAATCATCAACTTTAAGCAATTTTTCTTCAAGCATGGCATTAAAATTCTTTTGAGAGATCATAAATTCTTTCACACTATTCTCAAAATCAGAGGACATCTTATTATAATTACCATAAGAATTATTGTAGAAATTTCTATAATTATTAGAGGAATTACTAGGGAACGGTCTAGGATTAAAATTTCCTGTATAAGCATTGTTACCAAAATTATTCCTACCAACAAAATTCACACCCATAGATTCATTATTATTCTCGATCAAAGTAGACAAAGGCATATTATTGGGATCAATAGAAGCACTCTTAGTAGCAAACAGTTTCATAAGTTCATCCATCTTTCCACTCAAAACATTAATTTCTTCTATAGCATGCACTTTTTTACTAGTAGATCTTTCGGTGTGCCATTGAGAATAATTATCCATAATATTATCAAGGAGTTTAGTAGCTTCTCATAAGGTGATTTCCATAAACGATTAAACGTGCCTCCCGCGGCCGAATCTAAAAGATTTCTAGAAGCAAAATTCAATCTGGCATAAAAATTTTGTATGATCATCCATAAATTCAAACCATGAGTAGGGCAATTGTGAATCATCAATTTCATTCTTTCCCAATATTGGGCAACATGCTCATGATCAAGTTGTTTAAAATTCATAATATTGTTCCTAAGAGAGATGATCTTAGCAGGTGGAAAATACTTAGACATAAAAGCATCTTTGCACTTATTCCATGAATCAATACTATTCTTAGGCAAAGACGAAAACCAAACTTTAGCACGATCTCTAAGTGAAAACGGAAATAACTTCAATTTAACAATATCATTATCCGTATCTTTCTTCTTTTGCATCTCACATAAATCAACAAAGTTGTTTAGATGGGTAGCGGCATCTTCACTAGGAAGGCCAGAGAATTGATCTTTCATAACAAGATTCAGCAAAGCAGCATTGATTTCACAAGACTTGTCGGGGATATACCCCGCGGTGTAAACCGGCCGGAAGTTAACCCGGCCGGACTTGGCGGTTTATTTGAGACCCCGCTGACACTTGGCGGTTCACAACTCATTGGTAATCCGGCAGGCGGGTGCGAGGAGCGACAAGACCTGGTGGCCCAACAGGCGGTTCATGAAGGCCGGTTCATACTATGGTGGGCCGGTTTAACAGGAAAGGCATAAGGAATATTTGTCTTACAAGGAGTTAAGACCTGGACTTGTATCCGGTTTGTATTAGAGATAGACTAGTCCTAATCCTAATAGGACTCCACATGTAACCCGCCCCTTCAACATATATAAGGAGGGGCAGGGCTCCCCAAAAGGGGGACAAGCTACAAGCAAGAAGAAACAATCTTAGGGCTAGACACAAAGAGGAGAGCCGGTTTACGGCGACTCCCTCGTGATGATAATGAGACCTAGCCTCAAACAGCATGTAGGGTTTTTACCGGATGATGTTTCCCGGGGCCCGAAGTTGTCTAAATCCCTGTCTTGTGTTGCGTCTCTCGATTCCGATCAACCCCTCTCAAGCTACCACATAGATGCGTTGGCCTCGCGACTAAGTCCTGACACTAAGGACATCTGACGTGTTAATTCCACGACAGTTGGCGCCCACCGTGGGGCCCACGCACGATGGTGATGAGTTCTTGAAGGGATCTCTTCTCAGGGATCGAGAAGTTCGTAATTTACTGGATGAGAAAGAACCGGTTTTGAAGGATCTTCATCAGCTTTGAATCTGACCAAGCAGTAATTCGTCGTGGTACCAAGTTCAATCCTGCCGCCGAGTATAGTCGAGGAAAGCTAAAACTTCGATAAGATGGATTCAAGCCGCTGGGTTTCTACCCCACGCAAACCCTGACTTCAAGTCGCCGCCACTGCTGTGGTTTCGAGCGTTCTTCAACTACGACCCGGGATCAGTGCTAAACTAGCCAGGACACAGGAGCAGGGATCACGGAGTTACTAGTTCTGTATTTAGTAAAACATCAAAGGATGGTACAAAAAGTATGATGAATCAGAGGGAGATTGGATCTTGGACGTTGAGACTCGCCCGGTCCGAATCGGCCCCGAGAAACCTCGTGGCCAAGTCGCCGACGCCACTGCCTACTTCGCTCTGTTGCAAGTCGCTGTTTGCCGGCCGAAAAGCCATGGGTCGCCGTGGTCGGCCTTGACTCCGCACGGTCGTGCCCTCGACCCTGCACACGTGATTTCATCCTGCCTCGGCTTACAGCGCCGCCTTGAGCCGCCTTGAGCCACCCATGGCCGTCTCGACCCGTTGTTGTTGTGAGTCGGCCCTCACCGTTCCCCGCCTCGCGCCGTTATAAACCCGCCGGTGCGCCCTCGAGCCCGTCTCCATCACCATGGCTGTTGAGCCGCTGCATCGAGCTGTTGGATCACCTTCGTGTCTGAACCACCGACTCCATCACTGCGGTCCCGAGCCAGCCATGCCTCTGTCCCCCCAGCCTCAACTACCCACCGAGCTTACTGAGTCGCCCGTCCGTGCGCCTCCTGTCCGAGTTGCCGTCGGGCTGAGCCGCCCGCTGGGTCTCGCTGCTGCAAGCCGGCCTCACTAGTACCCGGATACGAACTCAGATCTGGAGCAGTTTACTAGTACTCCATAATACTAGCTGAAGGCTACTCCACGTGAAACCCCAAGGACCACTAGCAGTTGCACAGAAATCGAGGTTGATTAATCTGGAGCACATGCACCTAAAAAGGCAAACGGAAAAAAGTGATGATGCGGTGAAGGAACACTAGTCCTTTGCATAAAGTCAGCCAGAAATTCAACTGCCGCATTGGCTGTTGAATGGAATTTATCCTCAGGTGATATTTTTCCTGATAAAATTGTTCTTGCGGATTAAATCTGTCAAGATTTTTTGTACTTTTAATTTTTACATGTTTATGTGCAGGTTAATTTATAAGCGGGAGGCTGTTTTGCCCGTCCGCACTTTGCCGTTGTACCCGGTGGACGCGCGTGCCGGTCTATGACGGTACACCGCGGCCGTGTTCGCTCGAACGTGCACAACATGTGGTCCGATCTACATCAACTCACTGGGACCGCGCCCGCGATTAACTCGCTGTTCGCACGGTTTATCACGCCCGCGGCCGACTCGTCGGTCCGCGCCGCCTTACAACGCCACTGATGAATCGCCCGACCACCCTCGCAGCCGGTTCACGAGTCCACACTGGCTTACAACGCGGAGAACAATTTGCTCGTCCGTGCTGGCTTACAGTGCTACGGCCGACTCATCCGTTTGCTCCTGCGGGTGACTCATTCGTGGTTGTTTTTAGCTTCACCATGGTAACCGTCAACTCCACGGAGGATAAATTTCGGCTTAACAAATCAGGTGATATCCATCCAAGTTTGTTTTATTATCACATGTTGTTTTTGTCAAAGAACAAGTTTATCTTTGCCTTGGTCTGCAATATTGTTTATGCAGGGCAATTATTTATGACAAAGAAGTGATATTATTACCGCGGAGGTGGAGACACGCCAACATCTTTTTGGCACAGGTGGCCGTCTCTCGTGACCGCGCCGGCTTACAACGCAGTGGCCGTTTCTCGCGACCGCGCCGGCTTACAACACCGTGGCCGTCTTTTATGACCATGCCGGTTTATAACAAGGAGGACAACTTGCCCGTCCGCACCGACTTACAACACCACAGCTGGTTTATCTGTCTGTGCGGCCTCTGATCCTGCGGTCGTATTTTCCGTCCGTCTCTCGCGGCCTGGTCTACATCAACACAACGGGCCGCACCTATCTGCATGAGGTGTTTATTAAGTATGAGCAAGTCACAGCTTGGGTAGCCCGGATTTTTTTTCAAAAAATTGGAGGCAAATTATCATATGCTATCAACCGTCGTCTGCACTGGGTGGCTCAATGGGCAGGCACACAAGTCGCCGCCACTACAGTTTAGTTAAACTTCAAATCATCAGTTGAAGGAACCATTGGCCGAGTTGCTGACCCAGCTCATACGGGATCATTTATAACCCGCCGCAGTCACCTCAACCTTCTGTGGATGCACATCGTGCTATCAACACCAATGATATACAAGTTATGCCGGTTTATATCACGGTCAAATATGGAGAGTTTCAAGCCAACTCCTCGAGTCACCTTGAGACTCGGGGGCTACGATGACATGACTCAGCAAATCTTGCCAGTTTCAGCAAATTTAAGAACCCCAGGACGATGGAGGGAAAGATAACCCGGTCTCGGAGGCTACTGTTATTTGAAAGGCCATCAGAAAAATTCCGGCTGAAAATGAAGATTCCGGTTTACAATCCGGTTCAAGGGAAAGATGTCTCCCACAAAGCTTGGAAGCTCTCAATATCCGGTTCAAAATCCCGGTTCAAGAAGGATTTATCTCTTACAAAAAGTTAAAGGGTGCCAAAGAGGACCTGCTGCCATGATGCGCGGTCCAAACATGGGTATCATGCTTTATTGGCTTATCATATTATTGATCACTTGGGGGTTTGGTCGTATCCGAACCATAGCCACGCCTCTTGATCGGCCTAGTGCCACAACATCACTTGGGGACTTGGTCGAGTCCGAACCAATGCAACACCTTTTGATAGGCGAAAGCCACCAGATCACTTGGGGACATGGTCAAGTCTGAACCAGTCACGCCTCTTGATCGGCCTAAGGCCATAGAGTCACTTGGGGGCTTGGTCGAACCCGAACCATTGCCACGCCACTTGATCGGCATAATGCCACGGTTTCAGTTGGGGACCTGGCTGACTTGAACCATAGCTACACCTTATTGGGAGCTTGGTCGTGTCCGACCATGGTAACACCATCTGATCGGCTCAGTAAAGCCTCTTTTTGCAAATGGTCTTATCATTGCCTTTGCTTCCATATTTTTTCATAACTGTTATTTGATTTTTGTTGCGTTTTTAAACCGACATTGTTAATCCGTTTCAAACTGTCAATTACAAATTGGCGGAACACGGTCAAATCCTAATCCGGAGACTATCTGCCCGGTTTGATTTTATGTTACCATCTTATTATGGAGTAAACCGGTGTTCATTAACCCGGCTTGACTTTCAATTACAAATTGTCAGTACATGATCAAATCATAATCCGGAGACTATCCGCCCGGCCTGGCTTTGGACTATAAGTCGCCAGTACATATTTGGATTGCGCCATTGGAATCATGCGCTTATAAATCATTGGGTTATATTATTCAAATAGCCAAACTTGGCTGAATTTTCATTATGATATTGAATGAATAAGGTTTTTCATACCAGATTATATTATCTTGAATAGCCAACATGGCTAGATTTTTATTATGGTTATCAATAACCAATATTATGATTGAGGTTTTCAAAGTCGCTTCAGCGCAATGGCTATTATTTTATCAATGGGTATGATTTATTCTATAATGGAGGGAATAGTCCCAAGTCGCTGCAGGCTTACGACCCGACACTTCGGGGCTACATTATTTAAGTTGAGATTACATCAAATATGCAAGTCTCATGTCGCTGCAAGCATGCACCATGACACTTGGGGGCTAATGCAAAGTAATTTTCTGCTCATATTATTGAAGACCCGACTCATCACATTATAATGAGTCGGCTCTTGGGGGCTACCAATTGCTCCTGTCAACAGTTGAAGGTACAAAGCTTTTTATTCATTATATTGAAGAGTCCACTGCTCAGTTGGTAAAGCACAAGGCTCTTAATCTTGTGGACGTGGATTCAAGCCCCATGATGGGGGTTACATCATATGATGTTATTTTCATTGAAGTATATATCAAGTCCCAGCTTAATAATATCTTACTGAGCCGGCCCTTGGGGGCTACACATCATTGCTCAAAGCTATATGATTATACCTACAAAGTCCCTGCTCATTATTGCATAAATGACCCGGCACTTGGGGGCTATATAATATGGAGTGTTCAGTTTTTACTAGTGACTGGGATGAACAACATGGATTTCTTCAAAAGTGGCAGTATTGATATTGAAGCAAGTCTTAAGCCATCACTTTGTTCTGCTCAAGACTTGGGGGCTACAGGTATTATATTATTATCAAAGAAATATTTTCAAATTTTCTGATTGAGCAAACTAGGTTGACCCGGCGTCACCAATCATTATGACCCTGTGGCTGCAACCCAGCGTCATTAATAATCATGAACTGGCATTGGCAACAATCATGAACCGGTGTCTGCAACAATCATGACTCGAAATTATCAAGTTTTTATAACCCGACAGTCTTTGGCAATGATAAAACCGGCAAGTTCTGCATCTTCAAACCGGTTGAATGTCAGATGAGTATTTCAAGACCAATATTTCTTAAACCGGCGCTTTGGAAGCCGACTCAAGTGGATTATTCTTCACAATATTTTTTCTATAAGAAGCCAACATCAGCAATTTGAGTATGAAGCTGGTTATTGACCCGGATTTTCTAGAAGGAGGAAATGACAAAGGACTTAAGGACGATCAGGTGCCGGTCTACAATAATTCTTAACCCGGAGCACAACCAGCCAAATTTGTTCTGGTGTTTATTTTGCAGCATAAGTTTACCATGGATAAATCCAAGCTAAACTTGGGGGCTAATGTCGGGGATATACCTCGCTGTGTAAACCGGCCGGAAGTTAACCCGGCCGGGCTTGACGGTTTATTTGAGACCCCGCTGACACTTGGCGGTTCACGACTCATTGGTAATCCGGCAGGCGGGTGCGAGGAGCGACAAGACCTGGTGGCCCAACAAGCGGTTCATGAAGGCCGGTTCATACTATGGTGGGCCGGTTTAAGAGGAAAGGCATAAGGAATATTTGTCTTACAAGGAGTTAAGACCTGGACTTGTATCCGGTTTGTATTAGAGATAGACTAGTCCTAATCCTAATAGGACTCCACATGTAACCCGCCCCTTGAACATATATAAGGAGGGGCAGGGCTCCCCAAAAGGGGGACAAGCTACAAGCAAGAAGAAACAATCTTAGGGCTAGACACAAAGAGGAGAGCCGGTTTACGGCGACTCCCTCGTGATGATAATGAGACCTAGCCTCAAACAACATGTAGGGTTTTTACCGGATGATGTTTCCTGGGGCCCGAAGCTGTCTAAATCCCTGTCTTGTGTTGCGTCTCTCGATTCCGCTCAACCCCTCTCAAGCTACCACATAGATGCGTTGGCCTCGCGACTAAGTCCTGACACTAAGGACATCTGCCGTGACAAATCCACGACAAGACTCAACATCATTAAGAGGAGCAAACGGAGTACTAAGGAAATCATTATTATTGGTATTGGAAAATTCACACAATTTGGTATTATCTTGCGCCACCGCGACAAGTGATCCAACAGACAAGCAAAAAAAGCAAGCGAAAGAGAGAGGAGATTGGGAAAGAGAGGGCGAATAAAACGGCAAGGGTGAAGTGGGGGAGAGGAAAACGAGACGCAAATGGCAAATAATGTAAGTGCGAGGGAGATGAGTTTGTGATGGGTACTTGGTATGTCTTGACTTGAGCGAAGACCTCCCCGGCAACGGCGCCAGAAATCCTTCTTGCTACGTCATGAGCTTGCGTTGGTTTTCCTTGAAGAGGAAAGGGTGATGCAGCACAGTAGCGTAAGTATTTCCCTCAGTTTTTGAGAACCAAGGTATCAATCCAGTAGGAGGCTCCTCAAAAGACCCACGCACCTACACAAACAAACAAGAACTCCCAACCAACGCAATAAAGGGGTTGTCAATCCCTTCAAGGCCACTTGCGAAAGTGAGATCTGATAGAGATAATATGATAAGATAAATATATTTTTGGTATTTTATGATATAGATTGGAAAAATAAAAGTAGATTGAAAGCTTATATGATAAGAGATAGACCCGGGGGCCATAGGTTTCACTAGTGGCTTCTCTCAAGATAGCATAAGTATTACGGTGGGTGACAAATTACTGTCGAGCAATTGATAGAAAAGCGAATAATTATTAGATTATCTAGGCATGATAATGTATATAGGCATCACGTCCGTGACAAGTACACCGACTCCTGCCTGCATCTACTACTATTACTCCACACATCGACCGCTATCCAACATGCATCTAGAGTATTAAGTTCATAAAGAACATAGTAACGCATTAAGAAAGATGACATGATGTAGAGTGATAAACTCATGCTATATGATATAAACCCCATATTTTTATCCTCGATGGCAACAATACAATACGTGCCTTGCTGCCCCTGCTGTCACTGGGAAAGGACATCGCAAGATTGAACCCAAAGCTAAGCACTTCTCCAATTGCAAGAAAGATCAATCTAGTAGGGCAAACCAAACTGATAATTCAAAGAGACCTGCAAAGATAACTTAATAACACATAAAAGAATTCAGATGAGATTCAAATATTTCTCATAGATAAACTTGATCATAAACCCACAATTCATTGGATCTCGACAAACACACCGCAAAAAGAGTTACATCGAATAGATCTCCAAGAGGATCGAGGAGAACTTCGTATTGAGATTCAAAGAGGGAGAAGAAGCCATTTAGCTAATAACTATGGACCCGAAGGTCTGTGGTAAACTACTCACAACTCATCAGAGAGGCCTTGGAGTTGATGTAGAGGCCCTCCGTGATCGATTCCCCCTCCGGCGGAGCACCGACAAAGGCTCCAAGATGGGATCTCGCGGATACAGAAGGTTACGGCGGTGGAAATAGTTTTTTGTGGTCGCTTCTGATGTTTTCGGGGTACATGGGTATATATAGGAGGAAGAAGTAGGTCGGTGGACGCCCGAGGGGCCCACGAGAGTGGGGGGCACGCCCAGCCCTAGGGGGCGCGCTGGGCATCCTCGTGGCCGCCTCCCTTGTTTCTTGACTTCCACTCCAAGTCCTTTGGATCACGTTTGTTCCAAAAAGATCGCTCCTGAAGGTTTCATTCCGTTTGGACTCCGTTTGATATTCCTTTTCTTCGAAACACTGAAATAGGCAAAAAAAACAGCAATTTGGGCTGGGCCTCCGGTTAGTAGGTTAGTCCCAAAAATGATATAAAAGTGTAAAGTAAAGCCCATAAACATCCATAATGGGTAATATAATAGCATGGAACAATCAAAAATTATAGATACGTTGGAGACGTATCAGTACCTAGGTCTTCCCATCTCCCAAGATAGGCTTTACGCGAAAGATTTCGCCCCTGCTGTGGCTAAAGTTGGTAACTGGGTACTACCTTGGAGAGGTAGGCACAACACCAATGCTGGAAAAGTGGCTCTAATCAATGCTTGCTTATCGTCCCTGCCTATGTTTCGTATGGGATTCTATTCTCTTTCGGCTGGTACTCACGCATGCTTTGTCAAACATAGAGGGGCTTTTTACTGGAATTCGGTAGATAATAGGCGTAAATACAGATTCGTCAAATGGAAACTTATGTGCAGACCCAAAAACCTTGGGGGTTTGGGCATTATTAACACCGCCATCATGAATAAATGCCTTTTAGTTAAATGGTGGTGGAAGATTATGACTTCTGGGGTTGGATCCTTATGGTTCTCCATCCTCAAAGCTAAATATTTTCCTCACTCCAGCCCGTTGTTAGCTCCTGCCCGCGGTGAGTCTCAATTCTGGAAAGATCTGGTTAAAGTTAGACATTTGTTTCTGGATAATGTTAAGTTTGTTGTCTGGGATGGCTCGTCTGTTCGCTTCTGGCTTGACTGGTGGTGTGGAGAATCCATGCTCTCCGTGTATTTTTCCACCCTCTTTTCTTATTGCCCTAACCCGAATATCTCTATTGCTGAGTTATCGACAAATAATTGGGACCTAGCTTTCCATCGTTCCCTTTCTTCTAAAGAGTTTGAAGACTGGCAAAGGCTCTCTGCTCTCTTCCCTACACTCCCAGAAACAGGAGACTCAGTGGTGTGGCCCCACACCTCTTTGGGTTGTTTCTCGGTTAAATCTCTTTACTCTAGGCTCGTTGGTGGATCCCCCACCAACATGTTTTCTCAGGTTTGGCAGGCTCGTGTTCCCCCGAAAATCAAGATCTTCCTTTGGCAAGCTTTTAGAGGCCATCTGCCTGCGGCAGACCAAATTCGTAAAAGGAATCGCCCAGGATCGGAATTTTGTGCCCTTTGTGGCGCGTTGGAGAACACGACTCATATTTTTTTCATTGTGATTTGGCCAAGCTGGTCTGGAGCTGTGTGAGATCTTGGCTCCATGTCTCATGGGACCCTTCTTCTTTTTCTGATCTCCGGGCCCTTGCTAACCCTTTGTGTGGTGCCACCAAAAGGGTTTTTTGGGTTGGTCTTGGAGCGATTTGTTTGTCTTTGTGGACTATTAGTAATAAGTTTACCATCGAGCATGTTTTTCCTGCTAAACCTGTTGACTGCTTATTTAAATCATGCATGTTCTTGCAGCAGTGAAGATCATTGACTAGGGCGGAGGAACATGATGCTTTTGATCTCCTGGTCTCCAAAATGCGGGCCTTTGCATCTTCTCTATCCAGACAGGAGCATGCTACTTCATATTGTTCTGCGATTCCTCGACTAGTTGTTGGCTAGGTTGCTTCCTCTATTTTCGGCCTGCACATCGTGTGGTGGCTCGGATGCCATGTATCTCTCTTTAATACTCTGGGGCTACTCTGTGTTTATGCTTGCTTGGTGGGTTGGTTGTTTCCTATGCTTGACTCTGCCTGGTGGCTTTATTTATAAAGTCGGGCGTATGCCTTTTCTCTAAAAAAAGAGTTGACCGAGCGCATATCGGGTGGCCTCGGGCTTCTAAAATCCTAGACTGGAGGCGGTCAACGACACGTTGAGGTGTCACAAAATTTTCCTTCTTGGGAAACAAACGATTAGGTACCAAGGAAGGCAAAATGGACATCTATAAGATGGTCAAGATCCGAGAGAGGAATATGAGAGATGTAGTCAAATGCATCGAGGACGAAGCAAGCCAACTCTTGGTGAAGGACGAGGAGATTAAGTATAGATGGTGGGAGTACTTCGACAAGTTGTTCAATGGGAAGAATGAGAGTTCTACCATTGAACTGGACGACTCCTTCGATGAGACCAACATGTGTTTTGTGTAGTGAATCCAGGAGTCTGAGGTCAAGGAGGCTTTAAAAAAGATGAAAGAAGGCAAGATGATGGGCCCTGGTTGTATCCCATTGAGGTGTGAAAAGGCCTCGAGGACATAGCAATAGTATGGCTAACGAAGCTTTTCAACCTCATTTTTTGAGCAAACAAGATACCAGAAGATTGTGGATGGAGTATATTAGTACCAATCTTCAAGAACAATGGGGGTGTTCAGAGTTGTACTAATTACCGTGGAATTAAGCCGATGAGCCATAAAATGAAGCTATCGAAGAGAGTCATTGATCAACGGTTAGGAGGAATTACAAGCGTGACCAAAAATCAGTTTGGTTTCATGCCGGGAGGTCGACCATGGAATCCATTTTCTTGGTATGACAACTTATGGAGAGATACAAAGAGCAAAAGAAGGACTTGCATATGGTATTTATTGACTTGGAGAAGGCCTACGATAAGAAACCACGGAATGTCATTGAAGGAAATATGCCCTAGAGGCAATAATAAAGTTATTATTTATTTCCTCATATCATGATAAATGTTTATTATTCATGCTAGAATTGTATTAACCGGAAACATGATACATGTGTGAATACATAGACAAACATATAGTCACTAGTATGCCTCTACTTGACTAGCTCATTAATCAAAGATGGTTATGTTTCCTAACCATTGACATGTGTTGTCATTTGATTAATGGGATCACATCATTAGGAGAATGAGGTGATTGACATGACCCATCCCGTTAGCTTAGCACTTGATCGTTTAGTATTCTGCTATTGCTTCCTTCATGACTTATACATGTTCCTGTAACTATGAGAATTGTGTAACTCCCGTTTACCGGAGGAACACTTTGGGTACTACCAAACATCACAACGTAACTGGGTGATTATAAAGGAGTACTACAGATGTCTCCGAAGGTACATGTTGAGTTAGCATAATTCGAGATTAGGTTTTGTCACAACGATTGTCGGGGAGGTATCTCTGGGCCCTCTCGGCAATGCTCATCACCTAAGCCTTGCAAGCATGTAACTACTGAGTTAGTTATAAGATGAAGTATTACAGAACGAGTAAAGAGACTTGCCGATAACGAGATTGAACTAGGTATTGGATACCGACGATCGAATCTCGGACAAGTAACATACCGATGACAAAGGGAACAACGTATGTTGTTATGCGGTTTGACCGATAAAGATCTTCGTAGAATATGTAGGAACCAATATGGGCATCCAGGTCCCGCTATTGGTTATTGACCAGAGATGTGTCTCAGTCATGTCTACATCGTTCTCGAACCGTAGGGTCCGCACGCTTAAGGTTTCGATGACAGTTATATTATGAGTTTATGTATTTTGATGTACCGAAGGTTGTTCGGAGTCCCGGATATGATTACGGACATGACGAGGAGTCTCGAAATGGTCGAGACATAAAGATTGATATATTGGACGGATATATTTGGACACCGGAAAGGTTCCGGAGAAGTTTGGAGCCCCGGGAGGTTACCGGAACCCCCCGGGAGGTATATGGGCCTTATTGGGCCCATGTAGGAGGAAGAGAGAAGGAGCAAGGGAGGGGGGCGCGCCCCCCCAAGACCAATCCAAATTGGGGAGGGGGGCCGCCCCCCCCCCCTTTCCTTTCTCCTTCCCCCTCTTCCTATTACTACTACTAGTACTACTTCCTAATACTAGTACTCTTTCCTTCCCCCTCCAAATAAGATAAGGAAAAGAGAGGGAAACCTACTTGGAGTAGGTTTCCCCCTCCTCATGGCGCGCCCCCCTAGGGCTGGCCACCTCCTCCCTCCCTCCTTTATATACGGGGGTAGGGGGCACCCTAGAACACACAAGTTGATCATTGATCGTTCCTTAGCCGTGTGGGGTGCCCCCCTCCACGATATTACACCTCGGTCATATTGTAGCGGTGCTTAGGCGAAGCCCTGCAACAGGAGAACATCAAGATCGTCACCACGCCGTCGTGCTGACGGAACTCCCCCTCGGCGCCGCTGCTGGATCGGAGATCGAGGGTGCGTCATCGAGCTGTACGCGTGTCAAGAACTCGGAGGTGCCGGAGTAACGGTACTTGGATCGGTTGAACCGGAGGACGTACGACTACTTCCTCTACGTTGCGTCAACGCTTCCGCTTCGGTCTACAAGGGTACGTAGACAACACTCTCCCCTCGTTGCTATATCATCACCGTGATCTTGCGTGTGCGTAGGAAATTTTTTGAAATTACTACGTTCCCCAACAGTGGCATCCGAGCCTAGGTTTTATGCGTTGATGTTATATGCACGAGTAGAACACAAGTGAGTTGTGGACGATATAAGTCATACGGCCTACCAGCATGTCATACTTTGGTTCAGCGGTATTGTGAGATGAAGCGGCCCGGACCGACATTACGCGTACGCTTACGCGAGACTGGTTTCACCGTTACGAGCACTCGTGCTTAAAGGTGGCTGGCGGGTGTCTGTCTCTCTCACTTTAGTTGAATCGAGTGTGGCTACGCCCGGTCCTTGTGAAGGTTAAAACGGAGTCTATTTGACAAACTATCGTTGTGGTTTTGATGCGTAGGTGAGATTGGTTCTTGCTTAAGCCCGTAGCAGCCACGTAAAATTTGCAACAACAAAGTAGAGGACGTCTAACTTGTTTTTGCAGGGCATGTTGTGATGTGATATGGCCAAGACATGATGCTATATTTTATTGTATGAGATGATCATGTTTTGTAACCGAAGTTATCGGCAACTGGCAGGAGCCATATGGTTGTCGCTTTATTGTATGAAATGCAAACGCCCTGTAATTGCTTTACTTTATCACTAAGCGGTAGTGATAGTCGTAGAAGCAATAGATGGCGTAACGACAACGATGCTACGATGGAGATCAAGGTGTCGCGCCGGTGACGATGGTGATCACGATGGTGCTTCGAAGATGGAGATCACAAGCACAAGATGATGATGGCCATATCATATCACTTATATTGATTGCATGTGATGTTTATCCTTTATGCATCTTATCTTGCTTTGATTGACGGTAGCATTTTAAGATGATATCTCACTAATTATCAAGAAGTGTTCTCCCTGAGTATGCACCGTTGCGAAAGTTCTTCGTGCTGAGACACCACGTGATGATCGGGTGTGATAGGCTCTACGTTCAAATACAACGGGTGCAAAACAGTTGCACACGCGAAATACTCAGGTTATACTTGACGAGCCTAGCATATACAGATATGGCCTCGGAACACGGGGACCGAAAGGTCGAGCGTGAATCATATAGTAGATATGATCAACATAGAGATGTTCACCATTGAAACTACTCCATCTCACGTGATGATCGGACATGGTTTAGTTGATTTGGATCACGTAATCACTTAGATGACTAGAGAGATGTCTGTCTAAGTGGGAGTTCTTTAGTAATATGATTAATTGAACTTAAATTTATCATGAACTTAGTACCTGATAGTATTTTGCTTGTCTATGTTTGTTTGTAGATAGATGGCTCGTGCTGTTGTTCCGTTGAATTTTAATGCGTTCCTTGAGAAAGCAAAGTTGAAAGATGATGGTAGCAATTACACGGACTGGGTCCGTAACCTGAGGATTATCCTCATTGCTACACAGAAGAGTTACGTCCTGGAAGCACCGCTGGGTGCCAGGCCTGCTGCTGATGCAACTGACGACGTTAAGAACGTCTGGCAGAGCAAAGCTGATGACTACTCTATAGTTCAGTGTGCCATGCTTTACGGCTTAGAACCGGGTCTTCAACGACGTTTTGAACGTCATGGGGCATATGAAATGTTCCAGGAGTTGAAGTTAATATTTCAAGCAAATGCCCGGATTGAGAGATATGAAGTCTCCAATAAGTTTTACAGCTGCAAGATGGAGGAGAACAGTTCTGTCAGTGAGCATATACTCAAAATGTCTGGGTATAATAATCACTTGATTCAACTGGGAGTTAATATTCCGGATGATAGCGTCATTGACAGAATTCTCCAATCACTGCCACCAAGCTACAAGAGCTTTGTGATGAACTATAGTATGCAAGGGATGAACAAGACTATTCCCGAGCTCTTCGCGATGCTGAAAGCCGCGGAGGTAGAAATCAAAAAGGAGCATCAAGTGTTGATGGTCAACAAGACCACTGGTTTCAAGAAAAGGGGCAAAGGGAAGAAGAAGGGGAACTTCAAAAGGAACGGCAAACAAGTTGCTGCTCAAGTGAAGAAACCCAAGTCTGGACCTAAGCCTGAAACTGAGTGCTTCTACTGCAAGCAGGCTGGACACTGGAAGCGGAATTGCCCCAAGTATTTGGCGGATAAGAAGGATGGCAAAGTGAACAAAGGTATATGTGATATACATGTTATTGATGTGTACCTTACTAATGCTTGCAGTAGCACCTGGGTATTTGATACTGGTTCTGTTGCTAACATTTGCAACTCGAAACAGGGACTACGGATTAAGCGAAGATTAGCTAAGGACGAGGTGACGATGCGCGTGGGAAATGGTTCCAAAGTCGATGTGATCGCGGTCGGCACGCTACCTCTACATCTACCATCGGGATTAGTTTTAGACCTGAATAATTGTTATTTGGTGCCTGCGTTGAGCATGAACATTATATCTGGATCTTGTTTGATGCGAGACGGTTATTCATTTAAATCAGAGAATAATGGTTGTTCTATTTATATGAGTAATATCTTTTATGGTCATGCACCCTTGAAGAGTGGTCTATTTTTATTAAATCTCGATAGTAGTGATACACATATTCATAATGTTGAAGCCAAAAGATGCAGAGTTGATAATGATAGTGCAACATATTTGTGGCACTGCCGTTTAGGTCATATCGGTGTAAAACGCATGAAGAAACTCCATACTGATGGACTTCTGGAATCACTTGATTATGAATCACTTGGTACTTGCGAACCGTGCCTCATGGGCAAGATGACCAAAACACCGTTCTCCGGATCTATGGAGAGAGCAACAGATTTGTTGGAAATCATACATACAGATGTATGTGGTCCGATGAATGTTGAGGCTCGTGGCGGATATCGTTATTTCCTCACCTTCACAGATGATTTGAGCAGATATGGGTATATCTACTTGATGAAGCACAAGTCTGAAACATTTAAAAAGTTCAAAGAATTTCAGAGTGAAGTAGAAAATCATCGTAACAAGAAAATAAAGTTTCTACGATCTGATCGTGGAGGAGAATATTTGAGTTACGAGTTTGGTTTACATTTGAAACAATGTGGAATAGTTTCGCAACTCACGCCACCTGGAACACCACAGCGAAATGGTGTGTCCGAACGTCGTAATCGTACTTTACTTGATATGGTGCGATCTATGATGTCTCTTACCGATTTACCGCTATCGTTTTGGGGTTATGCTTTAGAGACGGCCGCATTCACGTTAAATAGGGCACCATCAAAATCCGTTGAGATGACGCCTTATGAACTGTGGTTTGGCAAGAAACCAAAGTTGTCGTTTCTCAAAGTTTGGGGCTGCGATGCTTATGTGAAGAAACTTCAACCAGATAAGCTCGAACCCAAATCGGAGAAATGTGTCTTCATAGGATACCCAAAGGAGACAATTGGGTACACCTTCTATCACAGATCTGAAGGCAAGATTTTCGTTGCTAAAATCGGATCCTTTCTAGAGAAGGAGTTTCTCTCGAAAGAAGTGAGTGGGAGGAAAGTAGAACTTGATGAGATAACTGTATCTACTCCCTTATTGGAAAGTAGTTCATCACAAGAACCGGTTCCTGTGACAACTACACCAATTAGTGAGGAAGCTAATGATATTGATCATAAAACTTCAGATCAAGTTTCTACTGAACCTCGTAGGTCTACCAGAGTAAGATCCACACCAGAGTGGTACGGAAATCCTATTCTGGAAGTCATGTTACTAGACCATGATGAACCTACGAACTATGAGGAAGCAATGATGAGCCCAGATTCCGCAAAATGGCTAGAGGCCATGAAATCTGAAATAGGATCCATGTATGAAAACAAAGTATGGACTTTGGTTGACTTGCCCGATGATCGGCAAGCCATTGAGAATAAATGGATCTTTAAGAAGAAGACTGACGCTGATGGTAATGTTACTGTCTACAAAGCTCGACTTGTTGCAAAAGGTTTTCGACAAGTTCAAGGGGTTGACTACGATGAGACTTTCTCACCCGTAGCGATGCTTAAGTCTGTCCGAATCATGTTGGCTATTGCTGCATTTCATGATTATGAAATTTGGCAAATGGATGTCAAGACTGCATTCTTGAATGGATTTCTAGAAGAAGAGTTGTATATGATGCAACCTAAAGGTTTTGTTGATCCAAAAGGTGCTGACAAAGTGTGCAAGCTCCAACGTTCCATTTATGGACTGGTGCAAGCATCTCGGAGTTGGAATAAATGTTTTGATAGTGTGATCAAAGCATATGGTTTTATACAGACTTTTGGAGAAGCCTGTATTTACAAGAAAGTGAGTGGGAGCTCTGTAGCATTTCTAGTTTTATATGTTGATGACATATTATTAATTGGAAATGATATAGAATTTCTGGATAGCATAAAGGGATACTTGAATAAAAGTTTTTCTATGAAAGACCTCGGTGAAGCTGCTTACATATTGGGCATCAAGATCTATAGAGATAGATCAAGACGCTTAATAGGACTTTCACAAAGTACATACCTTGACAAAATTTTGAAAAAGTTCAAAATGGATCAGGCAAAGAAAGGATTCTTGCCTGTGCTACAAGGTGTGAAGTTGAGTCAAACTCAATGCCCGACCACAGCAGAAGATAGAGAGAAAATGAAAGATGTTCCCTATGCTTCAGCCATAGGCTCTATCATGTATGCAATGCTGTGTACCAGACCTGACATATGCTTAGCAATAAGCTTGGCAGGTAGGTACCAAAGTAATCCAGGAGTGGATCACTGGACAGCGGTCAAGAACATCCTGAAATACCTGAAAAGGACTAAGGATATGTTTCTCGTATATGGAGGTGACAAAGAGCTAGTCGTAAATGGTTACGTCGATGCAAGCTTTGACACTGATCCGGACGATTCTAAATCGTAGACCGGATACGTGTTTTTATTAAACGGTGGAGCTGTAAGTTGGTGCAGTTCTAAACAAAGCGTCGTGGTGGGATCTACATGTGAAGCGGAGTACATAGCTGCTTCTGAAGCAGCAAATGAAGGAGTCTGGATGAAGGAGTTCATTTCCGATCTAGGTGTCATACCTAGTGCATCGGGACTAATGAAGATCTTCTGTGACAATACTGGTGCAATTGCCTTGGCAAAGGAATCCAGATTTCACAAGAGGACCAAGCACATCAAGAGACGCTTCAATTCCATTCGGGACCAAGTCCAAGTGGGAGACATAGAGATTTGCAAGATACATACGGATCTGAATGTTGCAGACCCATTGACTAAGCCTCTCTTACGAGCAAAACATGATCAGCACCAAGACTCCATGGGTGTTAGAATCATTACTATGTAATCTAGATTATTGACTCTAGTGCAAGTGGGAGACTGAAGGAAATATGCCCTAGAGGCAATAATAAAGTTATTATTTATTTCCTCATATCATGATAAATGTTTATTATTCATGCTAGAATTGTATTAACCGGAAACATGATACATGTGTGAATACATAGACAAACATATAGTCACTAGTATGCCTCTACTTGACTAGCTCATTAATCAAAGATGGTTATGTTTCCTAACCATTGACATGTGTTGTCATTTGATTAATGGGATCACATCATTAGGAGAATGAGGTGATTGACATGACCCATCCCGTTAGCTTAGCACTTGATCGTTTAGTATTCTGCTATTGCTTCCTTCATGACTTATACATGTTCCTGTAACTATGAGAATTGTGTAACTCCCGTTTACCGGAGGAACACTTTGGGTACTACCAAACGTCACAACGTAACTGGGTGATTATAAAGGAGTACTACAGGTGTCTCCGAAGGTACATGTTGAGTTAGCATAATTCAAGATTAGGTTTTGTCACTCCGATTGTCGGGGAGGTATCTCTGGGCCCTCTCGGCAATGCTCATCACCTAAGCCTTGCAAGCATGTAACTAATGAGTTAGTTATAAGATGAAGTATTACAGAACGAGTAAAGAGACTTGTCGATAACGAGATTGAACTAGGTATTGGATACCGACGATCGAATCTCGGACAAGTAACATACCGATGACAAAGGGAACAACGTATGTTGTTATGCGGTTTGACCGATAAAGATCTTCGTAGAATATGTAGGAACCAATATGGGCATCCAGGTCCCGCTATTGGTTATTGACCAGAGATGTGTCTCAGTCATGTCTACATCGTTCTCGAACCGTAGGGTCCGCACGCTTAAGGTTTCGATGACAGTTATATTATGAGTTTATGTATTTTGATGTACCGAAGGTTGTTCGGAGTCCCGGATATGATTACGGACATGACGAGGAGTCTCGAAATGGTCGAGACATAAAGATTGATATATTGGACGGATATATTTGGACACCGGAAAGGTTCCGGAGAAGTTTGGAGCCCCGGGAGGTTACCGGAACCCCCCGGGAGGTATATGGGCCTTATTGGGCCCATGTAGGAGGAAGAGAGAAGGAGCAAGGGAGGGGGGCGCGCCCCCCCAAGACCAATCCGAATTGGGGAGGGGGGCCGGCCCCCCCTTTCCTTTCTCCTTCCCCCTCTTCCTATTACTACTACTAGTACTACTTCCTAATACTAGTACTCTTTCCTTCCCCCTCCAACTAAGATAAGGAAAAGAGAGGGAAACCTACTTGGAGTAGGTTTCCCCCTCCTCATGGCGCGCCCCCCTAGGGCCGGCCACCTCCTCCCTCCCTCCTTTATATATGGGGGTAGGGGGGCACCCTAGAACACACAAGTTGATCATTGATCGTTCCTTAGCCGTGTGCGGTGCCCCCCTCCATGATATTACACCTCGGTCATATTGTAGCGGTGCTTAGGCGAAGCCCTGCAACAGGAGAACATCAAGATCGTCACCACGCCGTCGTGCTGACGGAACTCCCCCTCGGCGCCTCTGCTGGATCGGAGATCGAGGGTGCGTCATCGAGCTGTACGCGTGTCAAGAACTCGGAGGTGCCGGAGTAACGGTACTTGGATCGGTTGAACCGGAGGACGTACGACTACTTCCTCTACGTTGCGTCAACGCTTCTGCTTCGGTCTACGAGGGTACGTAGACAACACTCTCCCCTTGTTGCTATATCATCACCATGATCTTGCGTGTGCGTAGGAATTTTTTTGAAATTACTACGTTCCCCAACAGTCATGTGGTGGGCCTTGGAGAAACTCAAAGTCCCGGGAAAGTACATCACCCTCATCAAGGACATGTACGATAATGTTGTGACAAGTGTTCAAACAAGTGATGTCGACACTGATGACTTCCCGATTAAGATAGGACTGCATCAGGGGGTAGCTTTGAGCCCTTATCTTTTTGCCTTGGTGATGGATGAGGTCGCAAGGGATATACAAGGAGATATCCCATAGTGTATGTTCTTTGCGGATGATGTGGTGCTTGTTGATGATAGTTGGACATGGGTAAATAGAAAGTTAGAGTTATGGAGACAAACCTTGAAATCAAAAAAATTAGTCGTAGTAGAACTAAAACCAAGTATATGATATGCGGTTTCAGTACTACTAGGCGCGAGGAGGAGGAGGTTAGCCTTAATGGGCAGGTGGTGTCTCAGAATGACACCTTTCAATATTTGGGGTCAATGCTGCAAAAGGATGGGGGTATTGATAAAGATGTGAACCATCAAATCAAAGCCGGATGGAAGAAGTGGCGCCAAGCTTCTGCCATCTCTGTGACAAGAGAGTGCCACAAAAACTAAAAGGCAGGTTTTACATGATAGCAGTTTAACCCGCAATGTGTATGACGCTGAGTGTTGGCCGACTAAAAGGCGACATATTCAACAGTTAGGTGTGGCAGAGATGCGCATGTTGAGATGGATGTGTGGCCATATGAGGAAGGATATAGTTCAAAATGATGATATACGAGATAGAGTTAGGGTAGCACCAATTGAAGAGAAGCTTGTTCAACATCGACTGAGATGGTTTGGGCATATTTAGCGCAAGCCTCCAGAAGCTCTAGTGCATAGCATATGGATAAAGCGTGCGAAGAATGTCAAGAGAGGTCACGGTAGACCGAATTTGACATAGGAAGAGTCTGTAAAGAGAGATCTGAAGGATTGGAGTATCATCACAAAACTAGCTATGGACAGGGGTGCATGAAAACTTGCTATCTATGTGCCACAACCATGAATTGGTCGCGAGATTTTATGAGCTTCACCTTTAGTCTACCCCAACTTGTTTGGGACTAAAGGCTTTTTTGTTGTTGTTTGTTGTTGTTGGGAAGCAAATACACACACTCTACAAAATACTGATGCAGCCACATAATTGTGTAGGATGCCTCGGGCATGGGAAAATAGTCAACAACCCTACATCTGCCTTGCTTGTGGGGCTTATCCATAGAGATCGCATGTTTTTGTACAATCACCTTTAACTGCCCATGAGGCCTATTATCAGTCTTCTTGGAAAACTTCTTGGTTCCCCGGCTGGACACGGTGGCCCTCTTGGCAGTAGGCTTAGGAGGAATTACGTAGTTCTCTTCTTCAAACTCTTACTCAATCTTGTTTCTCGCAGCCCCACTGCCACCAAAACTTGGATCATCTCTAGTGAACCGCTTGGATGAGCAGAGGGCATCCACGGAATCGGTTGAAGCTTGAAAACCGAGGTATGTGATTTAGAGAATACAAAGTATAGATAAGTGGGCATGCATTTATATGGAAGTCGAAAAGATATGGTCACAGAGCACAAGAATTTTTTTTGGGCCCTTTGCTTCAGCCCGGGACAGTTTCGCCAGGAGATTTTCAATATCCGGCCGAGGAAAAGAGGTCGGTTTTTTCCCATGCAAAAATTGACCATGCACACATTTGGAAACACGATAACATAGTTGGTACAAGGAACTTAGGACTAGATACCGTGAAGGGAGTGCGTCCTAAGATTTCATATGAATAGGAGAAAATTTTAACCTAGAAACAACCAAGGAGGCAAAGCTCACCATGGGAGGAGACTCCTATAGCAAACTTGCCAGTTTCGTCAGTCCTTCCCATCCTGGTGATGGACTACGGTAGCTCTGATGATGCTTGATGAAGCCGACAAGAATCAACCCCAACGGAGACCTCCCCTCCACCAAATGAAGAAATTTGCAGTGAAGAATGTAGATCGAAGGTGGCGGAGTGGAAGGGAAAGAGGAGCCAGGCCCAGGGTATCATAATATAAATTCATCTCACTATAGATGAAATTTTGCTACATATGTACATAAAAGAGTATCATAAATATTTAGTAGTTCATATGGAAAAGTGATGCTCATATATGTTCAATTAAGTAATTATCACCTTCTACTTCACATTTTAGTGTATAGTTTCAACATTGTTAAAAGCATTTAGAACCTACTATAGTTTGGATGGCTAGCAAAGGTAGTTATACCCCCAATCCACTAAAGATCAGACTGTGAATTTTATCTCCCAGTGTGAAATGTTTTTGACCATAAGATTCAAAGAATTTTATCTCCTATTGCATTTCTCATTCCAAATATAATAAGATACAAATATACATATTTACAAGGACCCTTACTGGTTTGGGCAGGGAAGATGAAACGCCTCTCTGAATGTCATGACCCCCTAGAAATCCTTGACCAATACATCTTCATTAATGGCAAAGGAGAAAGCGCATTGAGACACTGAAAGAAGATCTTAAATATTTGATGAAGAAGATATTAATATCATATGCTCTTGGCGGTTTTATCAATCTTAAATCCCTACAACTAACTTCCCCCTTCACTTTCTCTCTTCTTTCTTGTTCGATTTGAGAGTTGGGAGGGGCGCTTCCGCTCCTCTCCTTCTCTCTAACGGCTTTGGATTAGAAGCAGTGGCCAAGCTGCGCATAGCCTATGGGGTCAGCTGACTCCACATACCCCACATCTTTTCTATAAACATCCCTTTGTTTTTCTAAAATTTATGACAAGTCCTTAAAACTTAAGAAGATTGACCTGCAACTTATTAATGACCTCGTAGGGTTTTTCTGCTGGCGCCATCACTGATTAGGAGGTCGGCTTGCTGTTGTATATAGTAGGGTTAGGATTATATCTAGTTTGGAGGCTATCCACGGGGCGTCCCTCGCTATGTCGCGGCGGAGCTTCATTTCGACGCTCTCCAGCGACGTCTGAAAGTGCCCGCCCCCTCTTCCGGTTGCTCTCCATGGAGGATGGCGGCTGCCAAAGGACGATCCGGTGTTCTCTGAGTATGCTTGGTGAAAGGCTGGATCGGGTAGCCGGGGGCCTCGTTCCTCTTCTCTTTTGCCATCACGAGGACAGAAGGGATGGAGGTGGCAAAGCTGTGACACACCCACTTGGGTCTGGAGTTCCACGCGAAGAAGCTGACATGTTCATCATCATCCTCTCCCTCATAATCAATATATATGAGGCAAATCTTTTGTCTTTGTTTAAGAAAATGTGGATCTACACGACTCGGTATTTTCAAAAACAATATACAAAACATAATCTGAAATTACACCATTGATCCCTTCCTTTCGTGCCCACTCCACTCACACCTGCCCACAACACAGCCCCGGTTCATTGCAGCATGTGCAGCCAGCCGCATCGCCCAACGGTCTCCAACGCGGTCGGCCAAATGACGCCCATGCCCAGGCCCCGCGGGCACACCTCCACACCCACCGCCGGGGCTTTATCCGTCATTTCGCTCGCCTCCCGTTTTTAGGAATCATTCCCCGGTACGGTACCCCGCAGAAAGGCAGAAGCTCCTTCCTCCCCCAAAAAAAGCGAGACGACGGGACGAGACAGCGAGGGCGAGACAGACAGACAGGAGGCCGAGGCCGAGGCCGAGGCGCGACCCACCCAAGCAAGCCCTAGGCGACGAGACGCGACGGCGACGACGGCGGCGGCGAAGGCGTATCCCGCGTCCGCGTGCCCGGATTCGGGGCTCATCCGGTCGGCTCGGCCATGTCCACCAAGAGGTAACGCGATTCCCCCGATTCGATTGTGCGCACGCCCTGTCTCGCGCGGTTCTAAGTGCGGATTCGGTAGCGGTAGGGGTTCGCGTGCGCTGGTGTCGCGTGGTGGCTTCCCGTAGGGGTGCCACTGAGCCCTGGATGGATTGAGGCTGCGTCGAGCTTGCCTGGGTCTTCGTTTCGAGAATTTTGCCTGGGGCTTTGGATTGGGGGGAGCCGGAGGTGACAACATGCGTTTCGTGCTTAGAATTGGGAGTTGAGCTGGGGCGCCGAGATGTTCCTCCGCGGTAGAGACGCCCACGGGAGTAAGTAAGCTGATGTGATGTGATACGCTTTGACACGATGCAAGATTTAACTCTCCGGAGCTTCGATTGTGTGCCTCCATTCCTGTGGTTGCGTTACCATGTTCACATCCACCATCTGTGGCGTTCTTTGTGGTGCCCCGCTTTGGGTTATGAATCTGTGACCTATCAAGCGTTTGTTGACCTATCAAGCGTTTGTTGGGGTTGGTGCTTAGTATATCTTCTTTCCGTTGTCTGTGGGTGTGGTGGGAAAGCCTACCTAGAGTCCAGTTACTTCTTGTTTGTTAGCAGCTGATAGTATTACGATTCTGCACGATTTTAGGGTTTCAGATGGTACCCATTGGGAAAACTGATTTTGGATGGTTATATATACTGTTATCTGTGTAGATTGAATTCGAAGAACTGATTTCAGTTCGATTCGATTGTGGTGTATATGTTACTTCTTGGTTCTACAATCACAAGATTATTCTTGGGGACGACTTCCGAGGATTAACAAATCATTTTTTGTGGGTTTGCGGACTAAAAGTTCAGTTAACCTTGCTGTATATTAAGGAACTTAGGTAGAGCGATAAGTACTCCCTCTGTTCCATATTAGTTGTCGCTGAAACCAAATGTATCTAGACGTATGTCAGTGCTAGATACATCCGTATTGAGCGACAACTAATATGGAAATGGAGGGAGTATGTGTTTGCATAGCTAGGGCCTATGCTCCTGAGTTGCAAATTTCTTCACGAACTACATTCTTATTACACTCTCTATTTAACTTGTAAGGATATCTCCTGGAACCCTGTTCTCTTGTCCCTGTATAGCAATACTTATACGCTGTTAACGGAAAAGGGTAAAACTATATGAAGTGTGAAATAAAGGGGAAACAAAGATTTAACCTAATCTTAGCCTCTCTCGTGAGACATAACTTCAAATTCCTTAACTAAGTTATCTATCTAAGCATTACTGCTGCAGCATTCTTTACCCAATCAGTTACATTTTGCTTAGAGAAGCAATATTGGGCAGGAGATAGCTCCCGAGATTCCATTTTTTCTACTGTCAGATTATTTCCCTTCCTGAGATGGAACTAACAATTTGATAGTTAGCTTACATGTCTTTTT